>NC_141036.1:26467500-26626250 GCF_052040795.2 Danio rerio | reverse complement strand
AACCGAAGCACCCAGAGTAAACCCACGCAAACACAGGGAGAACATGCAAACTCCACATAGAAATGGCAACTGACCTAGCTGGGGGCACTTTGCTACAGCATTTTGACTCATAAAGTATTACGTTTTAGATGTTTTTAGAGGCTAACTTCTAACTTACCATATTACTGTAGAATTTTATGTCTACTTTAAACATTGTCAAATGTTAAAAATATGGTTCTTATTGCTCAAAATATGGGGGCAGCCTTGTATGGTCACGAATGGAAACAGGATGTTATCTGGTGGTCATGTTTGATTCTGCAGCTAAACAAAATTTTACTGAAAGCTAATTTTTAGAATACCAACTTCAAATTTGGAATATAATTTAATCCAATATTTAGCTTTGTTTTTAGGTTAAAGCAATTTATGCAATATTATTGCATAATTATATTATTTTAATTGCAATATTATATTATTTTCATAAACATCAAGGTACATAACTTTTGTTTTATTTAACTTTTGGAATGTTTTTCACTTCAGCTACATTCTGACATCTGTCTTCTTTAAAATGAGACCAAACTTATAATTATATATTTCTGTCTATGTTTAAAAAATGGGTTGAAATTCCCTGCATAAATAAAACTCAATTCTGTTGTCCTCATAAATTGATTAGGCTAAAAGAGTAATAAACCAGAATACTACAGCTTCCCAAAAAAACAGAAGCTGCGATATATAGGCGAGGCAGTGGCGCAGTAGGTAGTGCTGTCGCCTCACAGCAAGAAGGTTGCTGGGTCGCTCATTCCAACCTCAGCTCAGTTGGCGTTTCTGTGTGGAGTTTGCATGTTCTCCCTGCCTTCGCGTGGGTTTCCTCCAGGTGCTCCGGTTTCCCCCACAGTCCAAAGACATGCGGTACAGGTGAATTGGGTAGGCTAAATTGTCTGTAGTTTATGAGTGTGTGTGTGGATGTTTCCCAGACATTTATTTATTTATTTATTTATTTATTTATTTATTTATTTGTTTGTTTGTTTGTTTGTTTGTTTGTTTGTTTTATTTTATTTTATTTTATTTTATTTTATTTTATTTTAGTGATGCAGTTCCTACCTAGAGAAACTGAATTTTAAATAGGCAAATTTAATTTTTTTTTTTTTTTTTTTATTGCTGGCTGAATGGATGTATTAATTTAAATGGATGAATTTCTTAATGACATGCAATAATAAATTGTTCACTGCAAAAATAGCATTATGAGGTAACAAAATCATATGTTTAGTTTTGATTTCTAGGGGACTTTAATAGAGTATATGCGGAAGTATGCAGAAGAACTTTTAATTTATCAGTAACCAACGCTTCCCGTGAACGCTATGCCATTTCAAAATTGGCGCGTTTAGGGTCTGTTCTCTTTAAAAATCAGAGAACTCAAGTGGCTGAGTGATACACGATATAAAGTGGGTCTCAGATTGTGAAGCACTGCATTAAATTACATGTCTTTAAAATATGAACATTTATTTTACCCCATGTAGGCCTATTCAATTGAGCTTCTGTGCTGGCCTGCTAATCCTAACGGGCGCATGCATGTAAACTTATTTTTATCTTATTTTACGCTTGAGCAACTAAATGAACACTGGTCTATTTAACTGATTGTATTTTAATTACATTACAACATCGATGCTATAAAAGGAACTGTAAAATATGAAAAAAAGTCACATTAACTGGTTACAGGAAGTATGTCAGTATAGAAAGAAACATTAGCTCTGCATCTACCCTATTATAAATAAAATTATAAACAAATGCGCATTTAGCTTTATTTAATTTTATTCATTATTTAATTTATTCATTTTAATTAATATATTTTAGCTTTATTCATTTTAATATTTTAAACCCTTTTTTCTGTTTGTTCCCACAAAAGATTTTTATTTTTTTATTAATATGTTTAATATATTTATGTTTGTATGTTTGTTTATATTTAATATTTAATATGTTTTGTTTTAGCTTATTTCAATCATCAACAGTAAAAAAAGCACAATAAAATATAAACACAACACTGTGTTTGGTCAATTTGTACACGAATATTTCAGAGATTCTTTTAGAGCTGTGTGATTGTTTTTGTAAATAACGTCGAAGTGTAAATAAGAAAAGCCGGAGTGGATAAACTGGATTTGCCTACTGTTTGCATAACGGTTTAAGTTTTCCACTCTGTTTCACTCATCCATGCTGTTCCAGATCGGATTTTAACCTGTGCATCACTCGGCAACATATTTTCTTTAACAGTGAACAAGAAACTTATAAACTATAGCTGCGTCCCAAATCGCATACTTATGCACTATTTTACGCCATTTTGTAGTATAAATAGTGTAAGTAGTGTGTTCACATTGAAAACTCTCAAAATAATAAGTGCACTTTAATTACCCGGATGATGCACTCATTCAGCCGCTAAAATGAAGTGTGGTATGATGGACACTTCACGCACTCAACGACCGCAGGTTTGCTTACGTAGCGGAAGGGGCGGAGCGATCGGACGCACATGTTGAATAACTTTATTTATTTTGGATAGTGAAAGCAAAATTCTCCTACGAGAGTGATTATAGCGCCTCCGCATGGTAAATGCGGCAATACTCACGGCAGGTATTACTTGATAATTCAGTCGTTTATTTCACTGATTTGGCAACAGTCAAACGTCATCAGGGAAACGGGTTGAATTTCCGCTTAGTAAAAAAACATTAGTGTGCCATTTGGGACAACACTACATACATATACTATCCTGTTGAGTGTGTAAGTGCATAAGTACATAGTGCATGAGTGCATAGTGTATAGTGTGCCATTTGGGACGCAGCTTATGTAAACGTTACCAGTTTTGTCTGAGAAGTAAGTCCTCAAAATCGATTACTGTACAGTTATACAACTGTTGTATGAAAGCAATATCAACTTCGCCATTGTTTGACGTCTCAGAAACAAACAGCCATACTGCTGCGTTATTAACTTATCACTAGCATAATATCATGTTAGCAAACCTTGAGGTTGAATGAATGCTGTTATTATGAAACGCAGGTGTCCTTTTATCTCAACACACTTAAGATCAATATGGCAGCTGATGAAGACTCTATATCACTCAGTAAGTATTAAAAGCCCTTCAATGAAACCATTAGAATGGAGAATCAACACTCACTTAGCAGCCTCTGGAAACAATAGAGGAGGGAGTGTGGCATGAAGAGCAATGTACACAGACAGCTTACAAAGTGATAAACAATGGTGAGCACACAGTCTGCTATGCAAAGGTGGGCTATTGAATCCAGCACAATTTATACCGTTGTCAATGTTTAACTTTACTGCAGTAAGTCTAAAGTGAAGCATATGCGTAATTGGACAGACACAGAATTCAAATACAGCAGTACTGTAAGCTTTTTTAGAGGAAATGAGAGAAGGAGAGCAGATGGGGACTGAAGGTAAAGTGAGATGAAAAAGCACTTAGTGAGTGACAGCAGAGAGTTTTATAGAGAGTATTTACGCACTTCTTTAGTTTGAGAAGGCAAAGTGAAATGAAAAAGATAATTTTTACTGCGAAAGCATTTACTGTACATGAAAATCACTTTCTGTCTGCCAGGAATCTGCTGTTAAATGGCACTCGCTTTAGTGTTAAAGATCAGATAGTAGAGGAGTTACAGTGAGAGAGGAATGGAAAAGAAGAAAACAGAGTATGTGTGAGGTCTGTTGAACGATGTCCATCTCTAGCAGGGGAATGTGCACTCTGGAGCAATGCAAAGTCTGTTTTCCATCTCTGTTTTGGTTTAAAATTAAGATAAGCAGATGGAAATTTTGCTTAATATAGTTAGACATTGTTCATTAATTTTAGTGTTAAAAACTAAGTGCACATGTCTGTGTAAATTATTTTAAATCACTAATTGTTTTCCATGTGCAGGTGGATTATTATGGAAGGTTGTTTTTGCATTGAGTTTGAAAAAAAGACACATTTTCTGTCAGTTTTTCTGAATCTTGCATTTCATAATCATAGATATTTTTTTTTTGAGAATTGTGATTTGATCACACATTTTCAAGCTCCAAACTCACACTTTTCCCTCTTTTTTTCTCAACTTTCAGTTCTGTTCATGGTCAGCACTTACTGTACACTGTGCTCTGAGTACAAAAAAGTTACATGAAAAAGTCAGAATAAACTCTGATTCTGACATTGTTTGTGTATAACTTGCAATTTTAAAATAAAAAAGTCAGTATTGTGAGATACAAAATAAGAATTGCGAGTGGGGTAAAGTCAGAATTCTCAATGTGTATATTCATATAAAAAGCCTAGAGATAAAAATAGAGTTAATAGTACTTTATGAACATCACAGGTCCTTGGAGGAAATGTAGTGATGGACACTTGGATTGGATGGATTACATTTTGGTTTTGTTGATTGATTTAATGGGTGTCACGGTGGCGCAGTGGGTATAAGCACAATCGCCTCACAGCAAGAAGGTCGCTGGTTCGGTCCCCAGCTGGGTCAGTTGGCATTTCTGTGTGGAGTTTGCATGTTTGTGTGAGTGTTCCAGTTTCCCCCACAGTTCAAAGACATGCGCTTAGGTGAATTGAATAAGCTAAATTGGCCATAGTGTACGTGTGTATATGTTAGAGTGTATAGTTGTTTCCCAGTGTTGAGTTGCAGCTGGAAGGGCATATGCTTGATAAGTTGATGGTTCATTCCGCTGCGGTGACCCCTGATTAATAAAGGGACTAAGCCGAAAATGAACGAATAATTTATTTAAACCTAGTGTACTACACTAAATCTAAATGTTATGTTTATTTTCTATTAATGTTATGGTCAAATCTTTTTGCCGTTACTTTTGAAATGAAGCTCTTGCTTTACAAATAAGTAAAAGATAAAATAAAACATTACTTACTATTAATATTTAATAATTATGTAAATGAGGCAATAATTATTTGGAGTTTTTTTTGATGAAACAGATGTGCCTATTGAAAGACAGATGAGGAGAAAAGATTGAGAAGGACTGAGATGGGTGATGGGTGGAGAAAAAAAAAAAGAGATAGATGACAGTGGAGGAAAGACAGATGGTGCAGTGACTCCAGTTTTGGTAGAAGTATTAATGGACACAGCTGTCACTTTGTGTGTGTGTGTGTGTGTGTGTGTGCGTGCGTGCGTGTGTTTGTGTGTGTTTGTGTGAGGGAAACATGCATGAATGTTAGCGACACTCCTAAGATGAGAACTTGAAACACATTCTCTCTTTCTTCATTTTTTAACAAATACATTAAGTGTTGCTTAGATGAAGAAATCATGAGGTCTGGGTTTGGCCTGTGGTAGATTTGGGTTTGGACCATTCAGAATAACTATACATTTATATATATATTATTTATTTTACACAGATGTTTGTCATCATCAGCTGATGCTAAAACTATGCATGAGTTGAGGGTAAATATATGTTGTAATTGTCATATGTTGTACTTGGCTGAATTGTTAGCATTTCATTCTCCTCTAGCAAGTGTAATTGTTTCTTTTGTAAGCAGCAGTGTGACCCCCCAACCAAACAAATGAATAAATGAATTCAGTAATAGGCACACAACAATGTTCAGGGTTTCTCTGGGTTGTAAAAATGTCTTGAAAAAAAGTGATTTTGCACTACCGCAATTAAAAGCTTTGCTGTGATTTTCTTTCAATGTAATAAAGAATTTGGAAAATAATAAGCAAATAAAATGGAATTTGTGAAATAATAAAAATTAATCTCATAAACCCCTTATATTAAATGTTGCATTTAATTTATTTTTAGGAATCCAAAAAAAACGCGCGCACACACACACACAGACAGACAGTGCGCTTAGCTTTGCACTGTTTAAAACTATTTGCCTTAGTAATGTTGGTAAAAAAAATAAAATGGTTAAATAAATAAAAAATTATATTCCTTAATGAATTTTTTAAAGATCATGTTCCATAAAGATGTTTTGCAAATGTTGTACTGTAAATTTATCAAAACTGAATTTATGATAAGTAATATGCATTTAGATCAGATTTACAAATAGTTGCATCTTAGACAATATTATGTCCATAAATCATATGAAAGCTTGTTTATTCTTTCAGGTTGTGTTTAAATATCATTTAAGAAAAGATCGACCCTCATGACTGGTTTTGTGGTCCAAGGTGACATTTGAAAACATGTTAATTGATAACCATGGATATATATATAATGCTTCAAATGGGATTAAATCTATCTCTGAAAAACAGTCATTTACTGCCTGCTGTACTAAAGAGTCATTCTAAACCAGAGTGCTCAAACCTGGCCACTTTGAAAGGCTCTTCAGATTTAAGGATTTCAAAGTGTCTCCTCTATGGACACCTTTCTCGGCTATAATTGTGCATGTTTATTTGTGATGAGATTACTCAACATGACACAGATGTGCTTTCCAAGAAAGTTTTTTTTTTTTTTTGAAGCTCTCATTCTTAAACCATATAAATTGATTGGGCTAAGGGATGAATCCTTTAGAATGGAACAGATAGTCACATGTATCTGCTGCCATCTAGTGAGTATAACGAATACAGCAATAATTTGTTCTAGCATGCTTAGATCATGTAATTAACACTGACCTAAATTTTGATTGAAACTCGAGATTATTTATTACAGTTCAAAATGCTGAGGCCTAAGACAGCTAAGACAGTGTGTGTGTGTGTGTGTGTGTGTGTGTGTGTGTGCGTGTGCGTGTGTGTGTGTGTGTGTGTGTATGTGTGTGTGTGTGTGCGTGCTTGCGTGTGTGGGTGCTCTCATGTGTACGTGCCTCATGCAGCATTAATGGCTTTTATCAAAGTGAATTAGGCATGAAGAATAGAAAAGCTGAGGTATCCCAGCGGACCACACATCAGTGGGAAAACGTAGAAATGTAAAACACCCGCTCAACACCTGAGAGCAGAAAATTAGCCTGGAGACACTCCACCAGATAAAGAAGCCATTAAAGAAAGGACACATTAGCATAATGTTATTGTTTGATTTTCTGGTTATGTCTTCTTTTCAGGTGCTGTCTGCAAGGAGAACATTTTTATTTACACAATCACATTAAGACGCAGTGCATTCTCAGAGAAAGAGAGATTGATGAAGACAGGGCGAGGGGAGGAAGAGGGGTTTAAGAAAAGATCTGTAAGTTTGAAACATTCTTGAAAGTTTCATCGTAACTTGTTTTGGAATTGGAAAAAGAAAAAAGGAGTGTTACTAAATGTAAATATAAGACACATTTACTGTTAGTCTAGGCAGTTACTTTATTCTGTTTATGTTTATGTTGGCTTGTGTGTCAACTTAGTCCAGACATCAACATGTACACAGATCTATTTTTTTTTTTTCATAGGACTACATACTCAGACACACCATACACGCACAAAAACAGCTTACTTACAGCTGACATCAAGTTCATAACATGGTATTGTTTGTTCTCAGTGCACACAATTACAGTGGCCCCAAGTACAGATAGATGGATGGATGGATGAGTGGATGAAAGGATGGATGGGTGGACAGACAGATATATATAGATAGATTATTCGATGGACGAGTAGATACAAAGACAGATAGTTAAATAAATGGATGGATAAGTAGATTAAAAAAAAAGTTGTATATTATTAAATATTATTACAACAATTATTATATATTACATTTAATGAAACCTGAAAGTCTTTTTTCAGTGTATTTTAATGCTTAGTTATCCAATAAGAATGTATGTTATTGCATTGTAAAGCAATTTACATTTTTTTATAAAGTATGCATGCACACAAACACATAAATGTTAGTCACTTAAAAATCTAAATAGTTTTATGAAATATTTCAGTATTTCAATGTACATTATTGATTTGTTTTTGTAAATATATGGTCCTGCTTAATCTTCAGTCAAAAATACCTTCACTTCACCTCTGCAATGGCATCTCTTCTTCACTCTAATGGTATGTTTACTGCCACAAGGGTGGGACAATCTGTCATTCACATGAGATCACAATAGCAACCCGCAGTGGCGGAGTCAGTTTCTGATGAACAATACCTAAAAGTTTTCTTTTTTCAAGGTGTTTCACTCTGCTACACATCACAATAAATAAATAAAAAGCAACTATTGAAAATTTAAGTGACAATATGATAAACCTCTTAGAATAGGTTTATTAACATCCAAAGTTAGCAAAAAATGTTTATAACACACATTTCACCATCACCTCTTTCATAAAATGTGTAGAAATCTACCTTTCTTAAGTCTTCCTTTCCAAGAGTTTACTGTGCCCTGATGGGTCAGATGGTACACTACAGCCTTACAATCTGCAGGCAAAGTATGGCCAGCCCAGACAGCTTGTTTAATCTGAATTTGAGGCTATTATGAGTACATCATCACTTAAAATAGGTTATGCTAACTCATTTCACTCATTCACCCTGTCTGTCCAATCCCTAGATGGTATGTTGAGGACTCTGGAGGGCCAGAATGTATATGAGCTGATGTGTGGTTCTCACATTGAGTCTTTTGGGCAAAATGCCCCTCACCTACAGAGATAGCTTCGTGGAGTACTGCTTTAGTCATGACATCCATCAATCTGGTACTGACAGAACTTATACACTCCCCAACCTAGCAGCCTGGTAACAGACAAAAGTAAAAGTTTGTAAAGTATACAAAGAGATCCATAATACCGCATGACTCAATTAAAGGCACTTCAAGAGTTCACACTTAGATACTGTTTGACAACTTGTTAGCAAGTTAGCAGGTTTGGCATGCTGTCCCGGGAGAGAACCCTGAGCTCGGAGATAGTTGAGCCCAGGGCTCCCGCCAGGTCCATAAAGCATGTGAGGGGAGTATGAGGTCAGGTGTTCTCGAGAGCTCCCCTCGGCAAAAGAGGAAAGGAGGAGAAGGGGTGGATGGGGGGTTTCTTCGGAAAACGAAGATAGGGGTGTAGATCTTAGCTAGGTTATTTATAGTGAGTTTGGATCGTTCCGATTGGCTAGCTAATGAGCGTAGATGAGTGGCTGGCTGCAGTCAATCATATCACGTGCTCCTCTCGAAATTAGTTTATGAAACTTCATATCTGGAGCAGTTCAATTAAAAACAAGTAATGTGTATGATTCAGCATAGCTTAAACTTACCTGATATAAAATGAGAACTGCAGAATCGAGCATTTTTAATTAGGTCCTCACTCCATTCAGCTGTTTTGATGGCTATTAGCCAAAGACGTCTGTGGTTGGCATTAAAAGCAGTGTGGTGTATGGTTAAAATAAAGTTTGTCTATTCGATTTTAGCTTCCTACCGCACAACACAACATGTTTGCTATTGCAACTGATCTTTTTTTGCAACCAGTATGGGAAGTTGAACCCATGTGACGTCATGTGTGATGTAGGTTGGTAATTCCCCTATAACCTTATGTGAAAAATGAGAAATGCAAAAATGAGAATCTGTGTCTCATTTTGCAGTCTGCTACTGTCAGCCGGAGGTCGCATTTCGGTCACGCATGCTTTTAGAGCCTTCCGGAATGAATGAAATGCACGGTTTTTCACCAAGGCAATCTGGGCTGTTTTGGTATGTTGAATTATAGTATTTTTATGCTTTTGAAAATTCTAAAACTTACATACAGAACCTTTAATAATGCAACTTGTACATTATAAGATGAACACAAAATGCAATTGATGAGCAGTGGCTTTTGGAGACGTGAGACCATTTTTTTGGGAGAACAGCTGCTCAAGACATTTCTGGGAGGTGCTGAAGCTGAACCACTTTGATGATAAACTTTGGGTAAGGCTTATTTGAATAACTAAAACAACATTTAAAATATTTTATAATATGGTTGGTCTGCGGCTTTGTCCACTCTCATTTTGCCTATTTTGTTATCTCATCATGCGGTGAAACAAAATCACATAACTTTTTTTATGTGCATGCTGGAATTTATGTTTCCATTGTTGTTTGTACATATTTTTTTATGTCAAATATGTTTATGTTAACTGTTGTTTTTTGTGCGTTTTCAAAGTTTATGCAAATCTTGGCATTTCCAATATTTCAAATGTGCATAAAAATATGTGGATGGAAACATGGCTATACTGACAAGAGGTACACAATATTGACAAGAAGTAGAGAGTTTTAAATGGTTTAAAGGTTAGTATTATGGAGTACTGACATTGTGTAATTTGTACATGTCAGATTTATTAAAAGCACTTAATGGAAGTAGAGAACAATATAAAGTAGTGATTTTCTTTGTATATGTTGTTTTTATATAAGCAGGCAGGTGGGCAAACAGAAAGCTTGTTGGTTTGAAACCCTGTTCCTAGAGTTTTTCGTCTGAATTCAGCTGCTGCCCTGGAGCAAAGTACACTGCCTGCTGCGTGTCATGGCCGACCCTGCAATGTCTGCCGCTAGCTGTGTTTGATTATAAATATTTAATCCTAACACAAGTGTGTGTGTGTGTGTGTGTGTGTGTGTGTGTGTGTGTGTGTGTGTGTGTGTGTGTGTGTGTGTGTGTGTGTGTGTGTGTGTGTGTGTGTGTGTGTGTGTGTGTATAGAGAGCATGACTACAAGGTTGCATTGTTTTGTGTATGGCAAAACCTAAAGAAAGAGCACTGTCACGAATTACTCACCCTCATGTTTTCTTCAGGCTGTTGTTGTTCCCCAATTAACATTCTGCACATAATTGCTGAAATCTCTATGAGTTCATATCCAGATTTGTAACTGAAGTGTAGGTATATAAAACAGTATAGTGTAAATAAATGATGGCAAAAAAGATTTGAACACAGATAATAATATGATTTATTTTGAGAAAACCGCAATAAAACTGACTTTGAATAGTCCCACATGTACAGGTCTATATTTAATTCTCTATTTATTCCCATCAATAGTTCTGAAACCTTTTCTTTCAAAAAATAATATTACAATGTTTTTCTCTCAAGAAACAAATGCAATTTATTAAATTGTTTATGGAAATAAATTCATTCATGAAATAAATTCATTGACATTTCTGGAACATGTGGGGTCTTAAATCCAAAAATCTAAATTTTAGGCCCTAAAAAGCGAAATATTGAAATATTGTGTTGTAGGTCTTAAATCTTTCTAACAAAGATTTTATTGTCCTTTGTTCATGTATTGCTATGCAATCTGAAAAACCCATACAATCACCAACAATCCATCTCAATAAAACTTAAAACTTTTATTTAAAAGGGTAATTTTTAACTATTTATCATAGTGGTTTAATTATTTTCCTTAAAATAACATTTGTTTAAAAGTGCTCTGTGTATTTACTGCTGAGGACATCGACCTGGACAGATTGTGGACATAGATTTAGTTCATTATAGTTTCTAAAACTTTTAAACATTTGTTCAGTATTTTGTATTTTAAAGAATATTTATGTTGGTTAAAAAATGTATGGACACAAGTAGAGCTTGCTTGTTTTAACACACTATTTAAAATATTTTGCTAAGAAACATCAAAAATATTTTAATTTTGTATTATTAATGAATTAAATTATAATGTTTTTTGATATTGCAAGCAATAATCTTTTCCAACTAAATTGCTTTGTCTTTATGAGTCTAAATTTTCATTTTTTCATTCATTCATTAATTTTCTTTTTGGCTAAGTTTCTTTATTAATCCGGGGTCACCACAGTGGAATGAACGGCCAACTTATCCTGCATATGTTTTACACAGCAGATGCCCTTCCAGCTGCAACCCATTTCTGGGAAACATCCATACATACTCATTCACACTTATACACTATTGGCAATTTAGATTACCCAATTCACCTGTACCGCATGTCTTTGGACTGTGGGGGAAACCGGAGCACCCTGAGGAAACCCACATGAGCGCAGGGAGAACTACACACAGAAATGCCAACTGATCCAGCCAAGGCTCGAACCAGCAACCTTCTTGCTGGGAGGCAATAGCACTACCTACTGCGCCACTCGTCACCCTAAAATTTTATTTATAGTGGTCTTAAAAATGTCTTTAAAAGTCTTAAATTTAACTTAATGAAACCTGCAGAAACCCTGTATATAAGGAGTTTTAAAAGGTCTATTCTAGACTCTGAATGTATGGGATATTAATGTTAAAGATAATGTGTTACATTAGTTTTGTCCAAGTAATGAAAATCAGACAATTGTTGTTTGCCATTTTAAAATGTACACACTTTCCATTTATACATTTTTTATCAGGTTGTTTTGCGTGTTTTGCCTGTTGTTATGGTTCAGAATTTTTTTACTGCTTTTTTTTCCCCTGCTTGGCAAGAAACAATTAAATGCATTCACCAGGCTGTACCTGTTAATATACAGGTAATTAAGCTCAACAAGTCCCTCTTATTTTGGGCACAATTTCATAAATTTTGCAGCCTAAAATGATTTTGAGGGTTTCTCAAAATGTTTTGCAAAATGTACGAAATTTCTTGTTGTTTTGCAATTAGAAATATACACAGGATTACATATCTTTGTGATTCAGGATTAGAATAACATAATGCAATCAAAAAGCATGATAAGTGAAGTTTATTTATAAACTAATTTTGAGAGGATCATGTGCTTATTACTGAACACAGTGATGCATTAGCTAATTCATGACTTATCAATCAGACGATTCCTAAGCCACTATAAATACCCTAAGTTCCATATCACAGCCATCTTCGTTTTGAAGAATCCCCCCTTCCACCCCTACTTCTCCTCCAGATGGGTCTCCCATGGTTAGCACTGTTGCCTCACAGCAAGATAGTAACTGGTTCTAGTTCTTACCAAGCCAGCCGACATTTCTGTGCGGAGTTTACATGTTCTCCCCGTACTCATGTGGATTTCCCCAGGCCCCCCAGTTTCCTCCCATCAACCAAAAACGTGCAACTTTAGTTAATTGACTTATCCAAATTGGCATCATAGATGTACTCCTAGTAAGTAGCTATGTCTTAAGAGCAATCCCTATCTATTCATTAGCTATATACAGCAGGGTAGTTTAAAGATCTACCAGAGCTCAAACTCCCCTCTCTCCCTGGGATCGAGGATCTTTTAAGCTCAGAGCTCTCTTTCGGGACAGCAGGCCAAACACTCTTTATAATCAATCATCAAAGTGTGAACTCTTGAAATGGAGAGAAAAAAAAATACAATACAGAAAACTTAGTTCATGATTTTTTTACAGTGTTGCCAAAATTTGCATGAAATCTGTTTTATTTAGCTTTATTGTTGGTGAAGTCAGGAAATTTGACATTTGGCTTAGAGTGGGAAGCTTGTAAATGTTTTTTTTTTTTTTTTTTTTTGGTTTGTAAGAGTGTGGACCCAGTTTGTTGTCTTATACTGGCTATCTTATATGAAAGGATACTGAACATTCTATTATTGAACCATAAATAAATATGTTGCACATCGCTTTATTGTTTATATTTTGAGTTAATGTTTTTACAGTTAATATTATGGTGCATTATAATTATTGTACTGATTAATATAATTGTATTATCTCCTTCAAATACCATGACTAATATTTCATGTCATTTTTTACATTTTAGATTTATTAATGAACATTGGCCCATAATGCTAAATGGTCATTTCATTCAAGAAGCTCGTTGTATTGAAATTGCCTAATTACATTTGGTCATTGCAAATCAAATTTAACTTATTAGTCTTGTCCTCAGAGAATTGTTTTCAATCATAAACCCTAATGTAAACAGTTGTTAATAGCCAGCTAAATTGCTCTGAAAAGGCAATTATTTGCATATGACATGGAAATTAATTCAGTGACAAGTAATTAATCAAGACAGCATTTAAACACATTGTCTAGCAATCAACTTCCAAATGATTGGTATTTGGAGTGATTATATTATCTGTAAATGCATACAAACAAAGAAAGTTTTCTACAAATGTGGAGTTTTATTGCAGTGCCGTAAAGCTCATGGACACAGAACCACTTAAAGCTGATATAATACAAGGATTTATTTAATCTATAAAGCAAACTTCAATGAAACAGTCAAGGATTCTGCTTTAACCTGGGTGCAGGTTATCAGCCAGCAGCACGGGCATCTGATCTTCATCCAATAACAGCTTGTGTTTGAGCATTAGACATGGCTTAACCTAGAATTTTTACATACTTATTTACTGATGTGTGTCAAGGTGCTTTTGCAGAATAGGCAAAGGTAACAGGCCAGTTGAAGACAAGAGTTCGCCACTCATGTGTTTATCCCAGACCGCGCTGTCTTCTTGCGGGATGTGTATATTTGTGCATCCAGTGTGGGGGTAGACTTGGGACCGGAAAGAGATGGAGTTGTGTTCAGGTGTTGTTTTATATGACTTAATGGCTATCTTGAGAGTACAAAATGTGGTACAGCTGGTCTTGAAAGATGCCGGCGTAGGTGCCCACAGCACGGACTGTATCGCTATAGATTGTTCTTGAGGGAGGAAAGGCATAAAGTCAGAGGAGTCATGTTTAAGAACATCAAAATGTCATTACTGGCCATGTGTTGTAATGGGAAACAACGAAAGTCAATGTTTTTTTGTTTTTTTTTTGATTCATTAGCAATATATATTTATTTAACATCAGTTACCTGTAACTATTGACTTCCACAGAAAAAAAAAAACTAATAGTATGGAAGTCAGTGGTTACAGGATTACAACTTTCTTTGAAATATCTTCTTTTGCGTTCAACAGAAGAGAAACAGACAAACCGGTTTGAAACAAGTAAAGGTTGAGACAATAGTCAAGTAAAATTTTGCAAATGCACAAATTGCAAAAAATTAAGATGCGAGTTAAAAAAATATTTGGTATACATTTAACGGGTACACAAAAACGTAAAATTAAGGAAGTTTAATCAGCAGAACAAGTGAGTATACAGAGGGTATACATAATCATTGATCATCAGAAGTCGTAATATCCAAACAGCTCATGGAAAAAAGTAGGCATGCAGAGTAGATGTGCATACTACACCACTGGTTCCAACTAAACATTAATGGCAGCCTCCCCCATGTATAACGGTAGAAAAAAGATGAGTTTAGTTTACATTGAGGAGCTCGCGATTATATTGAAGAATGAGAATTTCTTTATGGCTGAGTTTTTCTCCGTGCTCTTTTCTCTTTCATATGTAGGATATTTAAGAAAAAATCAAGTATGCTTTGATAACTTTGTGTATTCACGGTTTGCGATGTGGGTGTGTGCGTCGTCTGTTATTAGTGTCTGACTGTAATTTAATGTAGTATAAAAATTTAATCTGTATTTCATTTTCATAGAACAGTTATATGTAGATGCATTATTTGCAGTATTTTAAAGCAGTTTAACAATGTAAATGTTTTTTTATATATATATTATATCATCCAATACGACTACGCATGACTTGGCTTATGACCTACAACTACGATTTGTGTTAAAAACATGTGTTGCAACTGGAGTAAATTTATTTACAAACTAGCTAGTAGTTACTAAGCCCCTATTGAAGACTTTACACTCCATCTGGTGCAACCCCTACCCAGAAGTGTTGCTGAAAGAAATATTTGACACTCACATTTTTCATTTTTTTCTTTTTCTTTTATTTTTGAGATTACATATAAATACAATTTTTAGAATAAGCTGAATATTTCCACCTGGTGACAGTAAAATAAGACCTGTATAGTAAGTTTCTTTTTAAGAGTTGATTTCAAATTCAAATTTAGAAAAACCCTGCCATTAGGTTAAAACAAAACAACAATGGTTGATTTTGATTCATCCATATCGAAACTACCCAGCAGTTTCAGTCATTGCCTGCTTTTATTTTTGTTATTTTTTGTCAAGTGTTTTGATATTTTCCCTCTCTATTGTTAATAATAATGATAATTCCTTTTAGCTCTTTTCTTGACACTCAAAGCTCTTTACACAATGGCAGAAATCTCCTCATCCTTTACCAGTGTGCGGCATCCACCTGCTGATTGGTGGTGAGAAGACAGAGTGATGAAGCCAATTATAAAATGGGGATGGTTAGAAGACCATGATGGACAGAACCCAGGACACGCCAGAGTTAAACCCCTGCTTTTTTGTTTGAAGGACATCCTGGGATTTTTAATGACCACAGAGAGTCAGTACCTCGGTTTAAAGTCTCATTCAAAAGTTAGCACTCACTGAGCAGCATAGAGTCCCCATCAATGTACTGGGGTGTTAGGACCCACACAGACTGCAGGTTAAGCACCCCCTTCGGGCCTCACTAACACCAATTCAGGCATTATGTGGTCTACCATCCAGGTCTGACCAGGCACAGTTCTGCTTAGCTTCAGTGGGCAACCATGTAAGAGTTGCAGAGAGCTAGCTGCCAGCTAATGTTGACTGCTTTGTGGCTGAATTACTGATATCTTTCTTGGTGTTTCAGATAATCCAGTTCTTGTGTCAGCCATTTAATGCTGCTTTTATCTGCTTTGTTGCTTTGTCTGCTTTGTTGCTTTGTTCTGCTTTTTGTAAATGTTATATATTTTGTACATATTTTATCCTATTACATATGCATTTCCTAATTATTTTTTTTATTTGAAAAAAACAAGTGACAATTTTGTTTTACCACCAACATATACAATTAGACTTACTTGGCTTTCTCTTCCAGCTTGTAGCCCTTGATGGTCTCTACATATCCACTGGCAGTGTCCACACTCTGGTCATAGTAGGATTTCAGGGTGTCGACCACAACAGCGATGGTACCCTTCTCATCCTCAGCCTGCCTGGGAACACGAAAGCTCTCCGCTCCTGCACACCCGAAAAAATGTATCAGAGATGAGTCCTTCTTCATTCTAAATCACATGTGCTGCATTACAAATTGCATACTCTTAAGTTGGGACTATTTTTAATAAGCTTAAACTATGCAACCACTAAAAGTATATATAAATGGATGTACTGCAGCTGATGTGTAGAGATGGAGGTACTTTTTGCTTCCTTTTTGAATTCAAACCACTTTTTTTCTTTTGTCACATATTGTCTTTTACCTACTGTTGAAATAGTAGGAAAGTAGATGTGATTTCAGATCCAGCCATAGTCACTTCACATTATTGCCCAATTAGCAAATAGTGCAGACTTAATTAGGTAACACATTATTTTGATGGTCCATTTGAGTATTATTAGACTGTCTGGTTAATATCTGCTGATACTGCTCCTTCAACAGACATTTAACTGACTTTAAGACATTTTGCAAGTACATGTCAACCTATACTAACCCCATCCTAACAGTCTACTTATAATCTAATGAGAAATAGTTGGCATGTAGATGCAATGTAGCTTAAATTTAACAAACGGACCATCAAAATAAAGTGTGACCCATAACTGTAATCATAGCAACATTTTAAAAATATATATATTTATCACCATAAACAAAAAAAAAGCACTCCAAAAAAATCCACAGTTGAACACAGCACTTCAAAGTATACTCTAATTTTTCATAGCTAGGTACAAATAGAGGCACTTAACAAGCACACACTAGATAGGTTCTTTTTCATCCAATCCGCTGACACCGTACTGGCTCTACCCAACAAGTGAAATAAGTGATTGCATAAGACCTCATGGCCACCAGGGGGCTCACGCTGTGACTTCAGACAGCATTAAAAGTAATAATAATCATCAAAGTTGCTTATAACGAGTAACAAAAATTTTTAATTTTCCTTTTGTTTGCTAGAGGTATTTTTTTTAGATATAAATTCATGAGTAATTGAGATGTTCATCAGAGATGTTCATGTTTTTAGAATCCATATCATCTTAGTTTATGTCATGTTATGTTGCAGTTTGCTGTATAAAATCTCATTTTCTGAAGTGATCGGAACAAAAGCAGGAGACGGGTGAATGTCTCTCTAATAGAAACTTGTGCTTGAGTCTGTAGTTAAAGCAACATTGTGCCAGTGCAAATTTGTATGTCAAGAAAGGATTTCAGATTAATGTATTCAAATACAAAAGCGTTTTTTACACTTATGGTTGATATAATATTTTAATCTAGACTAAATTTTGGTAGGTGAAATTGTAGATAGTGGGGTCACTTTTAAAATTTGCCTTGTATCTTGAGAATGGTGGGTCAGACCCTACCCTTGCATATACACTTGTCAACATAAACTTCTGTACTTTTGGGTTCTTCTGTCATATGTTGTTGTTGCTGCACACATGGTACAAAATTATAATGGTTGCATTACACTCACTGTATGCAGACTCTCTGAATTGTATGTTGGTCTTAAAGGTGCCATATATAATTTTTTGGTTCTCCCAAAACACCGGTGTCCAAACTCAGTCCTGGAGGGCCAGTGTCCTGCATAATTTAGCTCCAACTTCCTTCAAAACACCTGCCTGAAAGTTTCTAGTATACATAGAAAGAGCTTTATTAGCTGTATCAGGTTTGTTTAATTGGGGTCTGAACTAAAATTTGCTGGACACCGGCCCTCCAGAACTGAGTTTGGACACCCCTGTCCTAAAGCATAACAATACCATAATATGTTTGCAGATATTTAAGAAACATGCTAAATAAACACACTTGTTTATCTGAAAAACTATGCAAAAGCCGGAACGCTGTATTTGTTTTGGTTCTTTTAACTCGCCAAATGCCAGTTTAGCCAATTATATTTCAGCACCCTGTGTTGCCTCGGTGGAAAACAGCATATTTCATTCATTCCGTCAGGAAGGCTCTCAAAGCATGCGTCTGTGACCAAAATGTTACCTCTAGTAGACAGTAGCAGACTCCAAAATGAGATGCAGATTTAGCGTTGGTTGGTAACATGAGGTTATTAGTTAGCAAATAATGTGAACAGTACGGGCGTAAACATTAGGTGAGCAGGTTACATTGTGTCCTAACAACAATCTACGTGGCAAGGTTTGCAGTGATAAGCAATTTGGCTGTTTGCACCAGACGAAACATGACAGAAATTTTAATACAGCCATTCAGAAGCACAGAATATGCACTCACGCACAAAATGGTAAGGTTTATAATCTAATGAATAAAACTCTCTTTAACAATAAATGTAGATGCTAAATCGCTTATAGGCTAGCTTATGTGTAGTTTTTGAGTCAAAGATCTAAAGTTAAATTACTCGAGTTAACAATTGTTTATTTTATTTTCAAGATCTGAGGTGAACTGTCTGCTGCTGATTTTAGTATGGCAATAAATGTCATGTAAAATGCCATTCAAACTCACGTTGTTAGCAGTGTTAACCAGTGTTAACCACACTAATATATATAAGTATATATATATATATAGATTGAAGAATGCTGAAACTATTAAGCACTGGTTTATATGCAAGTCAGTGGTTTCTGGTTTCCAAGATTCTTCAAAATATATTATTTTGTGTCCAATGGTAGAAAGAAACAGGTTTGAACCAAGTATAGTACATGGTGAGAAAATTAGGATATTATTTTAGTTTAGTTTATTTTACATTTTAATTTCTTTAAAATGGTTGTTGTACCTGCTTTTAATAAACGGGCTGGTCAAACACCAATGAATGAATGATTGAATGAAAAATGAATGAATGAATGAATGAATGAATGAATGAATGAATGAATGAAACTGTGGCTGGTTAACCAGCTAACATCTAGCTAAATGAGCAAAATCAGAATTCCTTGCAACGAAAAAGAGCAAAATACTTAATTTCACACTTCATGAGGAGCTACATTCAGTTTCATTATTGCTTCTTAGCGTATTACCTTTGAAACAAGGCAAAATAATACATTTAATAATTGAATAAGTGATAATTTAATTATGAAGTTAGTTTGTTCATGTTTATGTGAGTGTGTACATACCCAGTGCAAGGAAAGCAACAAAAACCGTGATAGCCAGTATCTTGTTCATAATGGCAGGAAGCTGTAAAGGATTTAATAAAGCTCTGGTCATATAATGATGCAAATAAAATATGGCAGCACTTTACTGACTATGATGCTCATTTTTGTAAATAAGTTATTAGAATTATTAAAACAATAATGTAAATAAGCCATGTTGTTCTCTGCAAATGCATAGCCTATTTCTTTGTATCTTTGTGATATATTTGTACGTTCCTGTATCATGCATTTTAAAAAAATCCAGGAATGCCAAACAGTCAATAATTAATGTGTCCTATTATATGAAAATATTTTGTCATGCCATTTAATGGGAAAATTGAGTGGGAAAATATGGCTGTACTCACAGTTTCTCCTCTGTGGAAAGTGTGTCAGACGAATTAGCGGCAAAACTATTTGCTCTATCTCTCTTATATATGGGTGCAGATTTATTGACCTGATAATCCAAGTGCTAAAGTGCAACCCCCTCAGATAAATGTTATGTGTAGGTGCTTTTTCCTGGGGCTTGTTGTAAGATAAGAAAACTAAAATGAGATTACCTGTTTAAAAGGGAATGCTCTTTACCTAAATACACAAATTGACTGATCACATTAATCAAACCTGCTGGCCTTGATCAGCTCTTATAAATAAGGAAAGCTCATATCCGACCCATTTAAAATGATAAAACACTACTGTAGCCCATCCACCGGCAGACAGCGAAATGGTCACAGGCTTTTTTTTTTCTTGCGTAACTGAACTTCAACACATTTCCAAAGAAAGTCCTAAGTCTGTTTCACTTTAGACACGTCAGCCAGGCTACTTCAGGTTATTGGTGTAAAATTTGTGTTTGTACTTGTATATCTAAATCTTTATTTGTGTCTGTACAGAGTGGGATGTTTTTGGCTTTGTAAAATCAATATGACGACCAGCATGAATTGGGTTGTATGATATCAGATGTTTTGATGTTTGTGAACAACCCTGTTTTCCAGCTTTCCATTTCAAGATGGAAGGACCAGATAAAAAGTTGGTTGGTTGGTCCTACCAGACAGAAGGTAGTCAAGCTTCTTTTTCATTCTTTTTTGTAACACTGTGGCTGGTTAAGGGTTGTAAGTCACTGATCACATTTGATTGCCTAACAAGATTGCATAAGAAACTGAATCAACGGCCCCTTGGTATTACTTTGTACTCAAGTGTTTATTCAAACAACATCTATTCAATGGAGTCATGTTAAGGAGGAGCATATTCAAATTTACGTGCACTTGTGATATCATGTCACTCCATATTTGAATAAGTCTCTTTTTGCATTAATTAATACTTAATCTATAATTCCCTCTATGTTTTCAACTACGAAAATTGGAACAAATATCTCTCCAAAAATCAAGGCAAATTGTACTTTTTCCAAGTCAGTGTCCCTGTAACTTCATAAACAAACTAGTTGTTGAATTTCATAAATGTTACATGTTACAATTTTTAGAGCAGTTGTCACTTCAATAAATTTACATTAGTAAAAATCCCATAAATCAACACTCCACCGAAATGAATCACTCCACCAAAAACTAAAACAGCTTGAGTCTACTCTAGAATTCCTGCACTGTATTTTTTTAAGCTGAATCAAATTGACCTTAAGAGTCAATTTAACTTATATTATTTAAACTGACTTAAAAGAGCTTGCGTAATTTATAAAATTAAGTTAGATGATTAACTTAGTTTAATAAGTTATAATGACCTAAAAACTTATGCTGTTAGGACTAATTGATCCTATAATTTTTTGCAGTGTGCTTGTGGCTGAAAAAGGCAGCTATTATTAACTGGTTAAAGGACCTGTCCCTTAAAAGCAGATAATTTCAGAAAAGAGTTTAGGATCTTTCAGCATACATGTGTTATTTTGGGCGAAAATAAAAAATAAACAACAGAAATCATTATAGATAAGACGTTTAAGGGCACAAATACAGTGTTATTCTTATTAGTGACAACCACATTTATCTATGGAAATTAATTGTGTGTAAAGAACACACAACTTTTTTTTTTTTTTTTTGCAGTCACAGTAACATTAAGGCTTCTAATGCCTTTGATATCCACTATTTTTAGTTTAATATTGCATAACCCTTTATTTTCTGCAATTTGAACTAAACCACAGAAAACAGAGAAGGCTCTTGAAGACATCTAGAGCATCTTACGGCTTGTTGTTTATGCTTAGTTCATAAATTGATCAAGTTTATGTAGTAATTTGAGAAGCACAGAAATGTGAAATGGTCTTTAACAAACATTAATCATTACAACACTTGGCATTTTAATTGGTCAGACTGTTGAATGACAGGTTTTTAGGACTTCAGACTCATCATGATGAGTTTTAATCAAATCATCTTGGAAGGGTTGCCATGTCCTCTTACTATATATATCATTTAAATAAAATTTAAATAAGATAAATTAAATAACATAAATATATGTAGCTGCTCATTTTTATCTAAATTCTGAAAAATGAATGTTATAACTGTGTGCTATAAAGTGATTTTAATTTTTATTTTTTTTATTCCATTACACAAAAAAACAAAGAATTTTAAATTTCTGGTAAATCTGAGTTCTTATAATTTATCGCATTTGTGGGAGATTAACTCTCTGTGGAACAAGATTCAAGTTTTAAATGCAGTTGTTAAATCTTTAGAGTGCGTGTTTATGAACCTGAGCAGGTGGCTGCTATTGAGAAACCACCAAAACTATAACCATTGCAGATAAAACCCTCCTGTTGCACACTTGGGGACATTATTTCATTAAAAAAGAACAAATGAAAAAAATAAATAAATAAAAATTAGTAAGAACACTTAAACAGATTTAATTTATTGCCAAATGAGGTAACGATACATAAAATACACAACTTAAAAGATTAGACTTTTAAAAACATAAAATGCATTTATTAAAATACAATATTAGAAATGGTCTTGTATTATATAAGCAGGGACAAAGTGCAAGCACAGATACATCATTCTGTTTTTTTAGCTATGAGCAAGATCGTGATTATTGTTGTTCTGCTGTCTCCATCAAGTTGTTTTCGGGCGAAGTCGTGTCCCATCAATAATAGCTCATCTCTATATATACAGGGCTTGACATTAACTTTTTTGATCACCAGCCACTGTGGCTAGTAGATTTCCAACGTTACTAGCCACTCGCCATTTTCACTAGCCACACTTTTCCTGTTGGGAAAATATATTTTATATGCATAAATTTGACTTTGACATGGTCAAATGACTTGATTTAGATGTTGTGTTATGTCCACATGCCTTCTCATTCATTTAACGTCTTGTGTGTATTGTGTATGAGCTTGCTCAGTGTGCATGAGCAAATGGGTTGGGTCTCAATTCAATCAGTTTTTATTTCATGACTTTTTAGGGTTCAAAATTAAGGATTTAACAAATATATCTCTGAACACAAATAAGTATTTATTAGCCACAATTTTTTGCGTGTGTGTGTGTGTATATATATATATATATATATATATATATATATATATATATATATATATATATATATATATATATATATATATATATATATATTCTAACCGAAATAAAACAAATAAGACTTTCTCCAGAAGAAAAAATATTATCAGACATACTGTGAAAATGTCCTTGCTCTGTTAAACATCATTTGGGAAATAATTGGGGGCTAATAATTCTGACTTTATCTGTATATACAGTAACATTTGAAGTGGTTTTGAACCCCCCATCAAAGTTGTCCCATATAAACTTTATTGAAAAACATCTATTTTTCTAGTTTTGGAATAATTAATATAATTTGCCTTCATGTTTTTTCTAATCACATTGAGTTTGACTTGGGCTGAAACGTTTCTATGTGTTCTGCATTTCACTTGTTTTGCACAGGAAAATGACTGATTCAGATTCAAGACACAACCAAACAAATTATCAATAACGAATCGTGTAATCCCTGTTTACTTCATTTGCTATGTGCTTTTTGTGCAATTTTTTAAAAAGAAAAACCACATTTAATGATTTTTTACTAAACAGTTGAATACTTTAACATGCAGTGTTTTTCTTTTCCCAGCATAACATGTTACTTCAGTTTTAAATGGTTTAATTAAGTTTGTTTGGCCTTTAAAAAGGGGTTTGTATTTGCGCTGGAAATCCTTGATTATGCTTGAATTTTAATCTAGTGTTGTCAAGGTATGAAAAGTGCTTAGATTTTGAATAAAGTGCTTGCAAATGTAATTGGGTTGCTTTCATAATAATTATCTTACCAAATAGGTAATACTAGTTAAAAAAAATCATAGATATTTATAAGTGAACAATGCAAAAAAATAGAATAAATATGAATTTAAAATGGAAGATGACATTTCAGATGTGAGTGATTGGCATTTAGGAGAGTAAATTACAGCAATTTAATGTTGGGCTTGGGGAAAACTTGCCATGACAAATGTTCCTCTATACTACAGAATTAACAAATAACATATGCTATGTAAATACGTAATTTGCCACACTTGTAAAGTGCTGGAAAAGATTGAAAATGCATCTAAAAATACTTTTTTTATTTGACTGGAAAAGAACCCTGTTGAAAGCTAATATTGTGCGAAAGTACTCTCCAGGCTACATGTTTGGCCACTACTTTACATTAAAGATTACAAATTAAGTTCATGTCAGGCTAGAGAGAAACTTTGGAGCTCAGCATTGTAAGAGTTTAATGCGCTTGAGAATGCTGACCTTTCTGTGTTAAACCTCTAAATGATGCTGTTTTTTAAGGACCCATGTTTTACTGTACTTTTTCATTGATACACGTTTGAGCCTATGCATTTGTCATAATCACACTCAAAAGCAGGCTTTGCAATATCAAGAGGCTTTTTTATTTTGTATGAGTCTTGCTTTTTCTTCATGAGGAACACAAAATCACATAATTCAAACTCTATTAATGCTGGACGGGATGTTATTTTCCTGCTCTGAACAGGACAGTATCAAAGACACAGATACAGTATATACATGCAAAAACTAACTGTACTGACATAACGAATGGACACACAGCTGTCAGATTGGTATCCATAATTAAAGTAATGAAAATACATGGTTGAGGGAGTCAACAAGACTCTTAATTTCCCTGGGGCAGTACGGTGTCCAGCACGGGCTTGACGTTGTTGATGGCACTGTCCAGGTACGCACCAACATAGGGTCTGAAGTAATGGCCGTAAACACCGAGAGCATTCAGGCGAGCTTTGTCCACAACTGGTTCGAGTTCAGAGGCCAAACCACTGGAAGAAGTTCACAAAATAAGCAAGTTTACACTCACACGAACAAAAAACTTGAATGATTTTTTAATGGAATATTCACTGTACGGTATCCCTTACCCAGCGATTTTGATGAAGCTCTCCACTCTTGGGCTTTTCTTCAGTTCCTCAACAACATCCTTCAGACTGCCTGCTGTTGGTGAGCCCTCTAGTGCTGGCTCAACTGCAGTTTTGATCTTTTCCCAAGCATTGACAAGCCTCTTGATGAAAACTGTCCTCAGTCCGTCATATTTATCCACTAACTCCTTGTCAGGAACGGGCCATTCCTGTGCCCAGACACACACTGACACTGCAAGAGAAGAAGAAATTCTTAAGAATGGGATTAAACAGCCTGTTTTGTCCATATTTAAGGAAGACTTCCTAGCATCTAAAGTCTTGTTTTTTTTGTGGAGACATGAGAAACAGACTGCAGGAATAAAGTATTTGTGTGGTTAGTAAACTCTTAGTAGTAAAACACAACTAAATGGTGACATGTACAGCTGATTTGATCACTTTAGATCAATTTAATCCACTTAAAACTGAACATTTTTTTTCCTGAGTAGCTAATAAAGATGAACAGTAGTGCACCAGTTAACAAGAAGACCAGAACTATTTTTTACCTTGGAGTGCAAGAATGAGAGCGAATGTCAGCTTCATCTAGGAGAGAAGATAGACATTCAGAACATATGTAAATATCACCAGTTTTTGACATTATTTAAAACATGCACAAACCAAATATTCAAATGTACACGTTTTGTATTGCAGAAGTTCTAACGTATGCAGTTTTTGCATTTTCAATAAAAAAAGAAATGCATTTTTCTAAAGGAAGGGTTACCGTACATTGTTAGTAAGTGTACAAAAAGTGAGACTTGCTTTACCTTGTGCTAGTGAGATTCCTGTAGAGAGAAATAAAGGACTGAGTCAACTGCACCAGCTGAGTCTGCAGTTATATTGTGTGCCGGCCATCCCTATATCTGCCTGACCGCTTGACCAAACAAACGTCATCACACACACACACTCAATAATTCACAATCAGTCACACACACAGACACCCACGCGAATGGACCTACAAGGCAAACATGGATTGTCCACTCAAAGTCCACAGTTCCCAAATGTGTGCATTATTAAGGCATGCAAGGATTCTTATGAAATCACAAATAGAATATATGAATGTGCTCTTAAACATAAAAGATGCATTAATCATACAGTTGTGCAGGCACTTTTATGCAGAACTACTTTTGCATTGAAGACAAGGACTCCAAATGTCATGATTCATGCCTATAATATTAAATTATTCATATTTTTAATGGTACACTGTTATAAAAAAATCAGTTATATTAATTTTTTCAGGCAGGGGTTGTGCTGGGAAAAAAACTTAAATTAACAGGTGTTAAATTACAAAAATTACCATAAAACAGAAGACGTTTTATTACAGAAATGTACAGTAATTCAATTTGGCAGAAAATTTCTATAATTTAATGTCCCTTATTTTACAGTATTTTACGGCTGCTATTTTACAGGTTTTTGCTGGAAAAAAGTAAAATAATAGATTTTTTTACATAATATATGTATGAGGTCCAATTTTACTATTAAGTTGTGCAAAAGCCATATATTTGACTTTTTTTGTTTTGTTTTTGCTGTGGTACTGGAGTCAAAATAATACATTAATAAAAATATTATCCAGAAACTATTTACTATTTAAATCTTTTATTGTTTTATTGACCTTTTTACCTATTAATCATGATTTTAGATATATAAACTTTAAAATGAACATTTCATTGTTTATTTAATATACTTTTTTTACGTAGCACTTTTTTACAGACACTTTAATATCTGAATTGTTTTTCTTATTTTTTATTTATTCATTTATTTGTTTATTTTTAAAAATAAATGTTAACTGAAAGCAGTAAAATGTATATCAAAGTTTTTATTTTATTACACAAATACAGTTGCAATCAGAATTATTAAACCCCTTGAATTATAAGCCCTCCTATTTATTTTTTTCTCTAATTTCTGTTTAAAGAAGATTTTTTCAGCACATTTCTAAACATTATAGTTTTAATAACTCATTTCAAATCACTGATTTATTTTATCTTTGCCATGATGACAGTAAATAATATTTTACTAAATATTTTTCAGTACACTTTCATACAGCCTAAAGTGACATTTAAAGGCTTAACTAGGTTAATTAGGTTAACTAGGCAGGTTAGGGTAATTAGGTAAGTTATTGTATAACGGTGATTTGTTCTGTCGACTATCGAAAAAATATAGATTAAAGGGGCTATTTATTTTGACCTTAAATAAAAAAAACTGCTTTTATTCTAGCCAAAATAAAGCAAATAAGACTTTCTCCAGAAAAACAAATATTATCAGACATATTGTTTCCCCATGTTATTTTTATGTTTACTCTTTTTTTGTGAATTAAAATGTATTCAAACCTTTGTAATGAAATTCCTAAAGGACACAGCAAAATCACCAAAACTTTCCAAAAGTTTGCTGATTGCACTCAGTCGTTTCATTTTTCTTGCAAACGTTCCAGAATCAATATTCCTGACTTTAATGTACATAAGCTAATGAGGGTTAAGCAAAGGCTGTCCAAAGGTTGTAAAAAAGCTTTCCACATGCCTGATTGACAGAAGCAGACCCAGTGAACTTTCCTCTTTGGATGTAAACGTGTCTAATCTGCAAACTGTGGACTTTTTCTATTTCTCTTACTTCATTTAGGATTTATAATTTTCATTTTGTTAATTTCCAAGATGTTTATTAGTTAAAAGGAAACATGAATTTTTTTTTAAGGAAATTTATTCGTATTATAACACATATTTATTCATACATTGTGTACTTTACATTGTGCACTGTGTTTAGTGGAATACGTACATTGAAGGAATGATTTAATTTGATCATTTCAAAATATCGGTATACAGAATTAATTTCTCAATATCTGTTCTGTTTATTCATCTGAATCTGATCCAAGAGTAGGCAATCTGTTTTTCAGTCTTTGCCACAGGGAGCTTGTACTGTCTTTGGCCCAATCCATGTAAGAGTCGGTAACGGGTTTTAGATGATCCTCATAGTACATGCCAGCATAACCAGCCACTGTCTTGCCAACATCTAGAACTTTAGCCTTTGTGCCTCTGTAACACAAAAACAAACACTGGCGGAAAACAAAATATAGAACACCACGTTCAAATACTAAACGGATGTATGTATTTATTGGTTTACACTTTTACACATTTAATATTCTTGTTTAGACATTCTGTCGACTGTTCATATCACTGCAACTACATTTCAGTTTACTCTAGTAAAGCATTGATTTATTTTCCTGTGAGGATTAGTAGGATAGTCTGACAGTCAAAATAAAGCTTTAGCGGGTAGTAGTTAGCAGACAATTTAATGCTAGTTGATGTTGTTACAAAATGAGCCAATGAATTACATTTGGTCCGAATGGATTACATTTAACAGCAATGTTTTGGGTTGTACCTGTACAACTGCTTTGCTCTTTCAAGAAGACCTGCATTGTCTGGAGCTGTAGTTGGCAACGGGTTGGACAAGGTCAAGCAAGCTAAGAGGCATAGATTTACATAAAAAAATCTTCAGTCTTTCATAACAAAAGCAGCGATTAATGTGTATATGCATAAAGCCAGACCTTGCAATGTCACGAACAGAACAAGGAGCACCAATCTGGACATCTAGTAGAACAATTGATTTCATTAATCAGTTTGCGATCATGGATTTAGAATCGATTACATATTAACTTTAACATGTAAAGTAAATGTGTACCTTTAGAAGTGCAGGTGTAGGAGTAAATCTGAAGAGGAACGTCAGCCAGACCTTTGTCGAGCTTACTGTTGTTTTTCAGAGGTTTTTGGGATCCGGTTCAGTGTTTGCGTGAGTGTGGGGATTTTGTGTAGCAATGCTGGATTTGAGTGCGTTCCCATTCTAAATAAACAGATCACTGACCATTTCTGAGTAAAGACACTGTCTTCTGTTTTATTAGATGAAGCGCAACAGCAATCATTTACTGGATATTTTGTGGACTAATTAATAAATGTTTTTCAAAAGTTACAATGAGATATTATAGCAGTAGTTTTTTTGCCGTATTGTTTGTGGGATGGGCAGCATGGTGGCGCAGTGGGTAACTTTGTCGCCTCACAGCAAGGAAGTTGCTGGTTCAAGCCCTGCCTGGGTCAGTTAGCATTTCTCTGTGGAGTTTGCATGTTCTCTCTGTGTTCACGTTGGTTTCCTCCGAGTGCTCTGGTTTCCCCCACAAATTCAAAGACATGAGCTATAGGTAAATTGTCAATACACAATAGTGTATGTGCATAAATTAGAGTGTTTTCCAGTGATGAGATGCAACTGGTAGGGCATCTGCTCTTTGTTGGCAGTTCATTCCGCTGTGGTGACCCCTGACTAATATAGGGACTAAGCCGAAAAAAATGAATGAATGAAAGTTTCTGGGGTGTTGACTTAAAGATGTGGTCAGTAAACAACTTTACTTCTCTATAAACTTTTCCTGATTTTTTTTTTCTTTTAACTGGAATTAGCAGCTTTAATAAATAAGCTCACACACACACACACACACACACACACACACACACACACACACATACAGAACCCTATTGCGTTTGTTTTCATTGTCTACTAATTTTCTTCAGTCAGACTTCAGTGAAAGGCACACATCTTACGTGTTTTGTTTTAGTTCATAACTAATAAATCATGGGAGCAAGTATCAGTCTTAATAGTTCTTATAAAGCCTTCATTGGGGTTCCTATAGGTTGTTCATCCCCCATCCCCAACCCCCACAAATTTATGATAAAATTTGATTACCTGATTAAAATGCAGGCTAATACAACATGTGTATGCTTAGTGAACCAATCAACATCTATAAACATAAATGCAGTAGAGGACAAAATTATTAGCCTTCCTGTGTTTTTTTTTTTTTTTTTTTTTTTTTGTGATGTTTAACAGAGTAAGATAATTTTTCACATTATTTACTTTAATATTTTTTTTCTGGAGAGTATTTCTTTGAGTTTGGCTAGAATACATTTTTAATGTAAAATCTGGTAAGAACAACATTAGCGCCCTTAAAAATGTATACTTTCTGATGGGCTACAGAGCAATCCACTGATAACCAATGACTCACCTAATTAACCTTACTTGCCTAGTTAACCTAATTAGTTGAGCATTTTAATTGTCCTTTTAACTTAATAATAGTATCTTGCAAAATAACTAGCAAATTATTGTGTACACTCTCAAAACTAAGGTAAGCTGTCACTGGGGTGGTACCTTTTCAAAGGGTACCAATTTGTACCTAAAAGGTCAATAATAATTGTCAGAAGTGCATATTAGTACCTAAAAAGTACAAAAGTGCTCCTCCTAAAATTTTAAGGTACTAATCTATACTTTTAAGGTACCGATATGTACATTTAAGTACAAATGTGTATCTTTTGAAAAGGTACCACCCCAGTGACAGCTCGCGTACCTTTATTTCCAAGAGTATCATGGCGAAGACAAAAATTAGTTATTAAAAAGTATTGTTTAAAAATGTTTTGGAAAATAATCTTTTTTTATAAAAATGCCTTTAACTGTATGCACACACACACACACACACACACACACACGCACAATAACACAAATAAGATATTTCAACCTTGATCCATTGAAGCACTGAACAGAAAAACAAGTTTACATTTGTTTCATTCAGGCCAGAAAAATCCAATAGTGGGAATTCAAGGAAAAGGGGTCATGCAGTTACTCAGTCCACCTGACTTCTGAACTTGATATTAATGATGGGAATTTGCTGATCATTAACCAAAAATAAATAGTGACTTTAGCCCAGTGTGGTCTGATGGTAGAAGTCTTTTGACCTGTGATATTAAATTTGCATGGTAGATTATATAATATTTATTGACCCATTCTTTATTGATTGGTGTCTTTTTGTGGCTGATATGGCTTCTTGTATAAAAGTGTGTGTGCGCATGTGTGCACGCGCGCGCGCGTGTGTGTGTGTGTGTGTGTCTGTGTGTGTATTGCTTTTGTCTGTTATAGCTTATGCACCGAACTTATGTATAAGTTATTTAACATATTCTATTTCTACATTGCAGAATAATGTGAGAAAAAAAAAGAATTCAGATCATTCAGTGCTCGTTTGTTTGATGATGAATGTGAGAGTTATAGACCTTGGGAATCAAGCAACAACAAATGGGTTATTTTTCCACTGTTTATTCTTTTGAAAAAGAAAATCTGCATGTATTTTTTATCTCATTTTTTTTTATTTTACAGCATCCCACAAAATTAACTATTTTACACATTACACAAATGACAAGCAGATCATCACAGTGTGACTTTGTATTGGTCTGTAACAAATTTGCCAGTCGGCTCAACAGTTTTGAGGTGATATCACAAAACACAAGGTAATTGGGGGTGCAAGGTAAATGGGGCTTGATTTTTTATGTTTTTTAATTGAAGGTTTCAGTCATCTTTTGCTTCAGCTTCTCATATTGATCGTTAAACCAGTTCCTGCCACAACAAAAACATCATGTTAGAAAAGTTCATTAAAAATGTGTAGCAGCTTCTTTCAATACATCTTAATGATAATTGTTTAAAAATAAATATAATGTCAGGTGAAAATATACTATTATTATAGTATTATTGTGATCCTCTTACCTGGTTTTGGTACCAAGCTCGCTCTGTTCAATGTTCTGGAAGGCGGTTTTGGTCTTATCTGCCAGGTCCTCTGCAATCTCCTTCATCTGGGTCCCAAATTTTGTGAAATGCTGCTCCAGTGTGGGCTCCTCCTGGGCCTCTGCTTAAATTTATGATAAACATAGTAAGTGCATGAATCTCTCAATTGTTGAGTTGTTTTATGGTTCTTTAGAATGCTCAACAACAATATGGTGCACAAATATAGATGTTTTACCTGTGTGTACAGCAAGTACAAGCATCAGCACGGCTGCAGCCAAGTACAATTTCATCTCGTCGTTTTTTTCCCTGTAACAGAGAAAAGGAATCACTGTTAGAGAGCTAGAAATCTCAGGCATCATAATTTTGACCGATTCGGTGTTAAATTATTTCCTAAGATATTATTTAAACAATTTATGGTTTACGCTAATGTTAATCTTAAAAAAAAATAAAATAAAAAATAAAAAAAACTTCTGGTTGAACAAGAAGATTTTTTTGTCATTAATCATTTTTGTCATTAATCAAAACAAAGACGTTATTTGCTTTTGAAAACTAAACAATAAACATAAGATTAAAATTTATTACAAAGGTTCTAATGAAGTGTTAAATATATATTTCGCGCTTTTAAAAATATGTTTGCGCATTGTTTGTAAACGTTTAATAGTGTTTTATTTATCTTCCTCTAACATTTACAAAAATATGCTAAATTTTCCAATCATAGCAAGGGATGGCGGCTAGATGTCGCCAATAAACTGCGTGTTTGCGCACTGAACCTAATAAAGAAAGGTTATTCTGTCGTTTCAGGTTAAAGCTCTCTAGATTCGCTCTGCTTGAAAAAATGACCACAACAAAAATAAGTTTGCGTACCTCTTCGCAGTCCTCGAAAGAATTGGGCTGAGTTTGTGATGTCCCACAGATGGCTTGTCCCTTTATAGGGACACAGAGATGACGTTGTGTAATAACACCACCTCTGACCTATCAAGACCTCCTGCAATCACTCGCTTTCCTCGCGTTCATCTCTCGTTCTCCTTACAGCTTTGCGATGTGGCAAATGACTATAGTAAACATCCTTTAGAGGTAAGTAAACTCCGTTTGCCACAACAGCTGTTTTCACGGAGATTTTCTTTGATTATTCGTTATGAGCTACTTTATTTTACTTCAGTGCCAGTGACCTTTGAAACAACATCAGTCAAAAATAAAACAATGTTATAAAATAGTGGGTACTTTCTTTATCTGGTACCCTTGCCTTGCATATATGGTACAAAGTCCATTTATTATCATGGATTTTACAGTTTGTTACGTGCTTTTTTCTACATCTACAGTACATGACTCTGAAGGACAAAACAATTGTGTAATATCTCCTCTAGTAAATATACTACAGCATCAGTGTTATGGCATAAAAATACATCATACTTCACTGATACAGTTAATTCTGGTATGTATGCTCAAAACTATTTTTCCTGCTTGTTTAAACTAATCATGACTCTAAAATGAGCTGAATCAACACAATTCCTGAGTTTTTTTGGGACAACTTAATTGTTTTATGTTCAAGCTACTTTCATTTGTAAATTTAATTAAGTTTACTTAATCAGTTTGTGTTGGGATAACAAGAAGGAATTGTGTGGACCTCAGCATGTTTACAGTGTAAAACAGAATTTCTGAGAAGAAATTATTTTTGTTTTCATTTACATTTCATTACTATCTATAAAGAGTTCAATAATGATCATTCATACTGATTGTTTGACCAGTGACTGAAGAAACTGACCCGTAGCAGAGATTGCACATGGCAGCATTTTATACAAATAGAACCATCCCATGGTATCCCCCTGACCATTCACTTTAGGGTAACACTTTATTTTGATGGTCCATTTGAGTATTAATAGACTGCTTAATATCTGTTGATACTGCTCCTTCAACAGACATTTAACTGAATTTAAGAACGTTTAACTGAGTATAAGAACCTTTGCAAGTACATGTCAACAAACCCTAACCCCAACCTAACAGTCTACTTATAATCTAATGATAATTAGTTGGCATATAGATGCAATGTAACTTAAATTCAACAAACGACCTATCAAAATAAAGTGTGACCCGCTTTAGTGGTCACTTTTTAGGAATCTGCTCCTTTATTAATATACAAAATGATCACTGTCTGTATGCTGGTTTCTTTTTTGATATGGTGAATGAGGGATGTCTGAACACACGAGCAAAGAGATTGATAGCCTACTTCCTGAATCTCAGCCTTAGTTTTTCAAAAACATAATTCAACTTTAAAATTATTATTACTGTTGTTATTATTTGTGACTGCGCAATTGTAGGGGTGTATAACTTTGTAGTTGTTTAATGTCATGAGACACTGATTTACTCCACAGTTCTTTAACCTTCCAGCCACATCACAACATGAGATAAAGAGTCTGGATTGGGACTAAAGTAAATTGAAGTTGTTTATCTCTTAGTAGTTTCATAACCTTTATTCCTGCTGTCTACAAACATAGATCCATGCAGGATTCTGCTAACTGCATTGAAACCACCTTTGGATTCTAGGTCAGGAGAATCATTAGATGTTATCTTATATTGGCCTATGGTGTCATTTGATTTATTTTAATTAAAGCACTGCATCGTCAAGGCTGTACACTATTTTTTGCCATATTCTGTGCTTAAATGTTCAAACACATTAGACATTTATGTAAAGTCCCAGCCATGAAGCTATGAAGGTTTGTGAATTTGAAAGTGGTCATATTGTTTTTGTTTCTACCTAGCAATATTGCCTGCGGTAGATTAAACAGTTAAAATACAAAATTATTTTAGATGAAATTAAAACATTCTATTTGCTGTTATTTTAACATTTTGTTCATCAGAGAATCATGAAAATGTAAAAATATTGACAGAATAATGTGATAATCAGAGCAACGTATGGACTTTTTGAAAATAAACGTTTTTGAGGGTCAAATCAACGTTTGATATGAAGACTAAACAATAAATGACAAAGTAATTTATTTAATAAAAAAGCATCTTATAGTAGCATATAATAATTGATCGCACTTTATGTAATTTGCATTTTTACACTTTAAAATAAGGTCAAGAGTTAACATCTTGTCAGCATTGATCTTATGTATTTCCCAATCCAGTGTGGGCACAAAACACACACACAAAATCAGCAGTTCTTGTTGGTCAATGACCTGTTTATTTTTTTTATCACTCAGGTCAGGGAGATTTTTTTTCCTGTTTAATAGATTTTTCTTTATTTTGCAAAATACTTTCTTGTACTATAGTGCATCTATTAAAAGACTTGATCGTGATCGGAAAAGCTGACAGCTTGAAAAGTGTTGAAAGCGTCTAGACTGGAATAAGGGGAAGCGAGGCTCCGTGAGGACATGATGTTTATAGAGGATCACACCAAGAGGCATTGATCTGCAGTTACCTCTGCTCACATCTGACCACTTGCAGTCTGTGGAGGACGGGCCTTCCAGTGTTCCCTTTGTCACTTATCTGCAGGCTTTGCAGAACACTTTAAGACCAAAGCCATTCAAACAGCTCGTCTCACACACACACATAATTAGTCACCTGTTGTTCTTTTAGTTTTATGTACTTTGTTAAGTCAACGGCCCTTGGTTTTTCATTTTATGAGTCTAGACAGTGACCTGCTGTGCCATCTCAAGCTTTTTGTTTAACCTTTGTGAGCAAAGCTCTTCCCTAAAAGGGTTTGGAAGAAAAGGCATTAGTAGTTTACAGAATAAAACCAAAATTACCCAAAAATTACACATAACTTTTTATTTTTACCTTAAACTTTTTTCCATAGCTATAAATACAGTATGTGTGTCTGAATGTACAGTATGCCTTTTTGTGACATATCAGGACAAAAATGTGTATGTACGTGTTTTTGTGTCACATTAGGATGCAAATGTGTATAATGACTTGTATAATGACGTGTATAATGATTTTATTTCTGAAAGTAAAACAGCACACAGCTTCATGTAAGGTGTAGGGCAATGAAAATACAGTTTGTACAGTATAGAAACAATGAAAACCTTAAATTCACAAAAACAAACCTGTGTGTAGGTGTGTGTTTGTGTGTTTTAACAGTAGTATTTATTCATTTGTTGCCACAGCGGAATTAACTGCCAACTTAGCCAGCATATATTTTACTCAGCATTACTGGGAAACATCCATACACACTCATTCCTACACATACACGACGGACAATTTAGCTTGCCCAATTCACCTGTACCACATGATTTTGGACTGAGGGCGAAACCGGAGCACCAAGAGGAAACCTACGCCAACATAGGGCGAACATGCAAACTATACACAGAAATGCCAACTGACCCAGCCGGGGCTCAAACTAGCAACCTTCTTGCTGCGAGCCGACTGTGCTACCCACTGTGCCACCGTGCTGCCCCAACAGAAGCATTTATCAAGTAATAAATGTTATTATTATTTTCGTCCTCGTCCTTTATTTACTAAATTGCAATCTCTTGGGCCCTATAAAATATAGTGTGGACAGTTGAGGGCAAGGAGTCCAAACAACTGAAAAACAATGTAGTGAAAAAAGGGACTTTTTGAAATGGGAGTGTAGCAAAAATTACTAATAAGACTATTAATTCTTAAAATTTGCACAATTTCAGTGTGGGTTTGCTTGTTATTGAGACAAAGTTACTCCTTCATCTCCTCGATGAAATACATGCAGAGCACCGGAGTGTTCTGTTCTGTTTTAAAGCTTTTACACATTAGTACATGCCTGACCCTACATTTCAGATCAGATTGTTACTGAAAAGGAATACTGTGGTATTTTGGGATGAGTTAGATTGTTTCATGTTTTAAGATAAGCTTATGCTCATAAATGTTAAACTATATTATAGATAAACTAATGTATATGCACAAATAAGCATCCTATAGAAAATATCAATTTAAATGAGAGATTTGTGGAGGTGCACTCATAAATGCTGAGCACTGTATTCATGCTTTTTATATAAAACTAATAACAATAAATGCTTATATTTAGTACTTTCTTGTCATCAAAGAATCATAAACGGTCAAATCTATCAAAATTGCCACAATATATGAAATGGGGAAATGTTTTTAACACTGATAATTGTAAGACCGGAGAAAAGATGGTAAAAATGATTTTGTACCAATAACAATATATCATAATTGAACAGCAAATTTTAGGCTCTAAAAAATATGCAACTCATGTCACATTGAGGACAAAAGCAAAGATTTTGCAAACCTTGCTTTAAATTACAGAAATACATAGAATTATATATATATATATATATATATATATATATATATATATATATATATATATATATATATATATATATATATATATATATATATATAAATAAAACGTAGTTTGAAATTAATTTTTATTTAAATTTGTACAAATACTGGATTGATACCTGATTTTATCTGATACCTGATCTTATTGTTTGTGTTTGCGTGTGTATTTACAGATTTAAGTGTATGCGTTTCTTACCATGTGAAAATTTTGGATATTTTTTAAAATGAAAAACTTTAAACTAACAATTTTTTTTAAATGTTAAAAAAATTTAAATAAATAAATAAATAAATAAATAAATAAATTAATTAATTTATTTATTTAGTACAGTGGAGGGAAAAATGTGAGTAGAACGCTGATCTGTGTTGAATAAAGGTATTTTTTCTCTATGGTAAAGGGGGAGTAACAAGAATTATGTAAGATCTTTTCAGGAGTAATGTTCAGTAACCCTTGGTTTTGTAATTTCTTTCTTTCTTTCTTTCTGTCAGCATATGCATTTTATTAGTTAAACTGGCTTTGGAAAACAAATTGAAGCTGAATGAAAAAATAAACAAATACTGGAAAATGTGAGACAAAAGACTGAGAAACAAAGAGTGGCAACCGCTGCATAGATAACGATATTTGATAAAGTCATTGTTTGCTTTGACTATCTAATTGTGTGTGTGTGTGTGTGTGTGCGTGTGTGTGCGTGCGTGCGTGCGTGTGTGTGTGTGTGTGTGTGTGTGTGTGTGTGTGTGTGTGTGTGTGTGTGTGTGTGTGTGTGTGTGTGTGTGTGTGTGTGTGTGTTGTCAATTGCTTATCCAGATGAGTCTGAATACAAGAGAGTGGAGATAAAAAAGGAACAACAAAGATGGTAAACATAACCGGGGGCACAGCATGTTCCTTTACACAGTACAGCAATCCCGGAGGCAAAGGAATTTGGGAACAGATCTCAACATGTCTTCCTTGAGATTCAAAGCAGCAGACAAGAGACAGACAGGGTTGTGTTTGAAGAACAGACTCTTTGATCACAAGGAATCAAAGGCGAGAAACATGGACCTTATGGGGAAAAGTTTTGTGTATTCAAGAGTTTGAAGAGAGGGTTTAGCAAAATACAAAGAAAAGGTGGATCCTTCTCGAAACAGTGACAGGAGAGTCTTTTAATACTGTCAATGTGGGCCGTTTCAAATGGTGTGAAAATAAAACGTGCATTTATGCTGTTTTGGCTTATGGAAAGATTATTTTTATTGTAATTCAACTTAACTGAAGAATTTCACACAATGGCAAAGTCAGATTATTGCAGAAATAATTGTTTTCAGGTACATTTCCAGGACAAACTTTAAACAGATTTTTTTTTCTTTGCATTTTTTGTAAAGCTTAATGTATGGGTCATGCAGAATGTCAAAATGGTCTCTGTCCATGCAGATCTGTAAAAAATGAACAGAAACAGTTCTGTTCATGCAGATCTTAGAAGTCAGAAACTCTACACAGCTGCATACAAATGGTTGTTCAGAAGGTCTATGTCAATTTTGGTTTAGAGAATCACTAAATATGCCTATGGACTGAACATGTCTCCATTCATTCATTTATTCATTCATTTCTTTTACTTTTTGGCTTAGTGATTTTTTTATTCAGGGGTCGCCACAGCGAACAAACCGCCAACTTATCCAGCATATGTTTTATGCAGCGGATGCCCTTCCATCTGCAACCCAACACTGAGAAACACCCGAACACTCTCATTCACACACACGGACAATTCAGTTCACTTGTACTGCATGTCTGGACTGTGGGAGAAACCAGAGCACCTGGAGGAAACCCATGCAAACATGGAAAGAACATGCAAACTCCACACAGAAATGTCAACTGACCCAGCCGAGGCTCGAACCAGCGACCTTGCTGTGAGGTAATTATGCTACCCACTGTGCCACTGTGATGGCCCTGTGTATTGATAAATTATTATTTCTATTTAATAATTATTTTGAGAGGCCGGTTTTATTTTCTATGCTGACATACACAGACTTGTGTTTACAGCAGGTCACCACCTTGAGCGACAGGTAGCTACAAAGTCGCTGCTAGTGTTAATGAAACATTAGACACTGGTGACCTAAATCTAACCTAATATAAATGTCTTATGACATTGTGTGTCTGCTGGGAGTATTTGCTAGCATGGTCATTAGTAAGCATTCCTGACTATATTGTAAGTAACTTAGCAAGTTTATCAACATTCTACTAACCCCAAATTACTTTTAATTCAAAAGGGTCACTTGTATTCTACCAATACTAATGACTAGCCAGTTGACGACTTGTTGACATGCATTGGCAAAGTTACCTAAAGTCTACAGGATGTCTAAAAAGGGCCATCAAAACCTTTATTTCCACACAATTGAAGATTTTCTGCTAGATAATATTGGGAATTGTTTAGAAATTGAACATTAGCAGACCTTTGTTTGAACTCCTGAGATGAGAAATGATTTAAATCTGGTGTTTCTGGAGAAGGAGAGGTGTGTCCAGTAGATGTGTCTTGCCTACACAAGTCTTGTTGATACTGCAGTAAAAGGCAGAGAGATGCGTGACAATGAGATGGAGTCAGGAAAGGGAGGAAGTGGGTGGACAGAATGTAAAGTTTCATGAATGTGAGCAAAACAAGCGCATCTGTCAGGCCTAAACCTTTACCAAAAACTAGAAAAGTGAGAACGTGCTAAAAGCTGTTTTACATGCAAATTTGTTGTTTTTCACTCATATTACAGTCTTAAATTACTAGTTGTGAGAGAGTTCATTCTTCAGCCCTAAGCACAACCTCACACAACTTTTGTATTTATTTTTTTAATTTTTTTATGATGTAATCAAATTTGAGGCTGTTTTAAACATATATCATAAATTAAACTTGAAACAACTCTTATGTATTTTAGAGTACTTGGATTTTTGTACACAACTATAACTACTGAAATGTCTGGGTTTGCAAAAATCTTTGCAAAATATTTCACTATCAAGAACCACGCCACAACTGGTGCTTGTAAAACTTTATTAAAAGTTGTTTGAGTAAAATAGGTAATAGTTCTGAAGTCTGAGAAGATAAGTATGGGATGATTATTGAACTGGTTGATCAGGTAGTCTTGTCCAGGAAGACTTCGTCCACTTCCCTCCCCACCACCCACAAACTGTGACACAAGGGAAGCTGATTGGTTTAGGCGTGGCCCCACTACTGAACTCTTGTTAATTCATTAACTCCATTTAAAAATGTACTCATTAAAAATATGATAGGTTGTTTTAACAAGTGGACAAACTCAAAAATTGGTTTAATAATTCCATTTAAAAAAAATCAAATTATTGGGTGTGTCCATAGTTTGTCAAATTTGGGCTTAAACAACCAAAAATTTTATTAGTCGTGCTAATATGTTCATGTTTTGCTTATTATTTTTCAGAAACCATGATATATATATATATATATATATATATATATATATATATATATATATATATATATATATATATATATATATATATATATATATATATATATATATATAGTCAAATCAGAATTACTAGCCCACCTTTATTTATTTATTTATTTATTTTTTGAATATTTCCCAAATGATGTTTAACAGAACAAGTAAATATTCACAGTATGTCTGATAATATTTTATCTTCTGAAGAAAGTCTTATTTATTTTATTTCGGCTAGAATAAAAGCAGTTTTTTAATTTTTAAAAAAACATTTTAAGGTCAAGCCTAGTTAAGCTTAAGTTTAAAAAAAGTCTTGAAAAATATCTAGTAGAATATTATTTACTGTCATCATGGCTAAAATAAAATAAATCAGTTATTAGAAATGGGTTATCAAAAATATTATGTTTAGAAATGTGCTGAAAAAATGTTAAACAGAAATTAGGGAAAAATAAACGGGGGCATTATTAATTCAGGGGGGCTAATAATTCCGACTTCAACTATATATATATAGATGGAAAGATTTCTTGGAGAATAGAAACAACACTGTTTTAATTTTGTCTTTATTTTTCAATTATCGACAGTATACTTGTATATGTGTAGGGGATTGTAAACATTAGTGTGACGTTAACATTAAAGTACTTTGCAATACTCTTAACAAGAATCAAATGAGAAATGTATTGTGTAGTAGAACGCACATTTATTGCAAATAAATTCAAAAACATCAGTGCACAAACATGTAAAGTAAACAAGCATTTATATGTGGACTGTTGACTAACAAAGCTCATCTTTCATGTGTTCTGATTCATTTCAGCAGCTGAAGGCAACTTTTGATTACTATTTATTTTGAATGACGCCACGTTTGGCCCCACTAACTAGAAAAATTAGCCTCCAAGACAGGCAAGTTGATTGATCTTAAATTCGCTCTACTGTACGCTAACAGAAATATATCCTCAGACATGGGTTAATACTGAGAAAGTAAACGTGGTGAGTACATGGCATTTCTTTTGTCCAGTAAAGGACAGTGCTAGTCCAATTGAGTCCAGTTGTTAACCACTTTATCAACCTCTCACAGAATGAAAAAAGCACATTTCAGTAACACAAAGCCTCCCTTCTTCTTTCTGTTTGGTGTTAACACTAGGTAAGTGTGGAGCTCTTAAGCCTGAGTGGGAAGAGCTGCTGTGGCCTCCTTGATCTTGTCCATGACTTCCTGCAGCTGCTCGCGGATCTTCTGGGAGTAGGGGGCGAGGAGGCTGGTCAGCTCATCCACACGGCCCTCCAGAGAGGTGCGTAGGTTCTCGGCTGTCTCCTCCAGCTTCTCCTTCAGAGCTCCAGCCTGGACCTCCAACTGCTCGCTCACCTCCTGCGCCTGGGCCTTCATCAGCTCGCTAATGGCGCCCAGTTTCTGGGTGGCGCCATCCTGGGCCTGGCTCATGTATGGCTGGAAACGGTCCTTCACTGCATCAGCATTTTGGGAAGCGCGGGACTGCATCTCACTCATGTAGGTTGCTACGGTGCTGCAAGAAATGAATGAGAAAATAACTTCTTGTTAGTAAAACGCAATGAGTCCAGTTTTAGTACTCTAAAGGAACACACCATTTTAAAAATGTGTTTTTACAACTACCCTAGAGTTAAACAGTTGTGTTCAACTTATTTTTGAGTCACTTTTAGCTTATCTTAGCATAGATTATTGAAGCGGGTTAAACTATTAGCATTGCGCTCAAAGATTTTTCTATTTAAAGCTTGACGCTTATCTTTTTCTAGATATATTGGCCTAGAAAATAGCAACATTTATTTTTCTGTAGGTCTTAATACATGATGTAACTACAGAAGAGGCAAGCTTTAAAAAGGAAATTTATCAAAACATTTTTTTTTTTTTAGACTAATGGTCTAATCCGATTCATTAATTTATGCTAAGCTAAAAGTGTCTCTGGCCAGACCTGGACTAAATGGATTAAAAAATTACTTAAATAGTAAAAAAAAAAAAAGGGTTTTCTCGTAAACCACCTGAAGGAGCATCCCAACTTACTTGCGGATCTCCTCTGTGTCCTTGTTCAGGCGTTTCTTCAGTTTGCGTGTGTAGGTGCCGACACGGTTCTTCACGTCATCTGCATTCTGCTCCATCATGGTCTTCAGCTCTTGCAGGTACTGAGTGCTGCGTTCCTTAGCGTCGGTCATGTCAGTTTGGAGTTTTCCAGCCAGGAGCTGAAGATCTTTACTGAGCTGACCAGCAGCATCAGAGGCGTATGGGGTCATCTGGGTTTGGAGATTTTCACTGTATGAGCTCAGTTCAGCCATGGTGTCAGTAATTAGTGTGCTGCAAAATATTAATAATAAAAATACAGGTCAGGAATAATGTCACAGTACCAGTTTGTAGACTGATGATGTGCAGAAATGAGTATTCTGGATAGATGTTTATAAAAATGGTGGCTAAACTTACTCAAGCTCTCTGCTGAGCTGGGAGCCCTTGATGTTTTGCACCATGCCGTCAGTTTGTGTGTTGAGTTCAGACACATACTGCCAGAAACGGTCCACCATCTCCTCCCATCTGGGCTGAGGGGCATCAGCCTGGAACAGGCTACGAGCCTGGCAGCCTACAAGAGGTGAGAAGAGACTGTGAACTTTATACCAAACTAAGTTAATCACAATTAGCAAGTCAGGCAATTTACAGTGACTATAGCACTTAATTAAGCAGATGACCTGATAAATATGCAGAATAAATATTTATTTGTGTTTTGAGAGCACAAATATCTTTACAAAATAAACTATGAGAGATTGGAATATTTTTATTTTCTTACCAGTTAAAACTGCCAGAGCAAAGAATACCACAAGAGACCTCATGTTGATGGACAGACAAGAACACCTGAAGAAAATTAGAAACAATACAAAATCAATACATCTTGAACTACTGGCACATCAAATATAACAGCAAAGTCTAAACTTTGAAAACTTGAACTTTTAACCTAATATTTGTATACAAAGATAAACCCTACACGATTTTAAACGTAACAGTTATACAAATCATCTTCAAAACATCATCTGAGATACGACGACACCGATCCATAACGCGTTAAAACATTGCATAAATATTAAGCTAACTGTAAGTGTAGTACGCAATATTTTTTACAGTTAAGCTAGTTTTCTTCTCCATAAACCCTTCTGTAATAAGAGGATGATGAGTCCACGAGTAAAGAGCGAGTGTTACTCACCTGAGAAGCGTGATTTTTCTCCGTGTGGAGCAGTTTGGATGGCAGGTCTTTTATACTGTCCCGGGACGCACCCGCTGTATTCACAATCGCAGCCACGTGATTCGTCTTTTGTTCGGGGCTCGCGCATCATCCCACGCGTCACTGACTGCAGCAACTGTGCGAAGTCCGCATCTTTTCGCACAAGCTCGAGATGCATTGCGCAATTTATATATCATTTCATGTTGACAATCTTAGAAGCACGTCAACTTTCATAATGTGTTCAGGAATGGTAGTTCTGACTCATGAATTAGAGTGATACACCTCTTGGCCTGTATAGCTTTTTGGTAAATACACCAGAGAAAAGGTTGTAAACATCAGGAAGTAAAGATTTATGTAGGCTATATTTCACCGTTTTTTTAAGTCACAAAATTCTTTACAATAACAGAAAACAGGTAAAAGAGCACATATCAATAAATGAAAACATGATACAAGTTTAAAAAATCCAAGTACATAAATAGTAATAATGTTAATTAAAAGCTTGACCAAAAAGATGAGTCAAATGCTTTTTCAAAAATTCAACTATTCCCAGAGTGCACAGACTGCGTTTAATATTATATTGGAATATTTAAAAACACATTTTAAAACAAAAGAGCCCAACAAGAAACATTGTAATATGTAATAAAACAACTGCTTTGAATTTTTGTATATTTTAGAAAAGAAATGTATTGTTGTTATTTAAAGCAAAATTTCCAGCATCCAGACTCCAGAGTGTCAGAAATCATTCAAATATGCATGCAATGCTAATTTAACAATAAAAACACTTATAACAAATATCATAACTGTGATTTATTGTCAGTGTTAAAACTGTTCTGCTGCTTCATGTTTTTGTGGAAACCTTGGTAGCCTATCTTATTTACCTTTTAATAATAAACACTACTTTCACAAATTGATTTTAAAAAATGACATTTCATTTTAAATAATTGTTCTTTTTATTTTACTCATCAAAAAATATTTAAATTAAAAAAAATGTTTTGTGTCCACAGCAAATATGAAGCCAAAAAAAGGTTTCATAATAATATAAACCATCATTAATGATCAAACACTAATAAGAATTGCTAATACATCAAAATGTATACTATTTTTTTTTAAAGATAATGTGATGCTGAAAACTGAAGTAACTATGCTAAAATTAGCTTTGAATCACAAGGATAAATTGCAGTTTAAAATGCATTTACAGAAAAAAAAATGCATTCATATGTTATATGTAATTATTATTATTATTATTTTTTACAAAATAGCTGTTTCTTTACTGTAAGACCCATCAGTTAAGAAAACATAAACTATTTAAGGAAACAGGATGCATTTAGATTGTAAACTAATTAATACTGTATAAATAGGTCAAACTTACTTTTCATAAACTATTCATTAATAGCCTAAATGGAAAGCTTAATGGAAACTTCACTTTTCTGTTACTCATTCTTAATTTAGTGAGCTTATGAGTTCACATAACTTTTTCTAATAAGTAGGCCTATACTCAACTTTTAGTAATATATTTGAATAAAACATTCCTCTTTAATTTAGTAAATTTAACTATTTTGTTTTGCAGCGTATTATATTCACGATCAAATAAATCTAGCCTTGATGAGTAGAATTTTTTATAAAAAAATTAACATATACAACACAAACTATTTATGCTTACTTTTATTTAATGCTTCTTGCTTAGCATTTATTTAATTCAAATATAGCTCATCAAACAACTTACAGCATAGGATTATGTTAAACATTTAGAGGCAATAATTGTTGCTTGGATAAAAACCAAATCTGTTCTTTTCAAACAAACAATTGAAAAGATTTTTTGTTGATTAAATCGCTTGTGATTAAAGGCACAGTGGAGGCTGAATGTGACACAAACGTTCATGCAGACACCAACAGTTGAATGGCCTATCAACATGAATGACCCTATTAGCATTTTTATAGACCCGTTGGCCATACATTTGCTCACTTTACATATTCAGATTAGCATTCACATAAACAATGATGCTTGTAACAACAGAATAGTCTTTATAACCTATAGTTAAAAGCTAAACTGTTTTTAGTAACTTGATGTTTTGCTTTAGTAAAGGTGAGTTATGATGTAACATAAGGTAAAGTCATGTTAAACAATTGCTGATTGCAGCTGTTTGATCAAAGTGCCCCTCCACGTGTTTATCTTTTGAAGATAAGACATGCTTTTTTATTCCTTACACTGATTATATTTCCTCCAGCAGTTCTATTTTGAAAATGCAAACACATCCCAACAAGATTATGTTCTTTTGTCAAATAAATCCTTTATTTTTCTGGCTAGAAAGCTTTGAGTAATTATATGTTTTTTTCCGTGACAGCATAAGAAAATCCTTATCACCCACAATTTGATTCCACCTATTCAGTGATCTTTAGCCTCTTGTCCCAACTTGTCGCTTTCTCGTGGCTCAGCTCTGACTGATTCACCCCTGCAGCTGCTGAAAACAAACATGTGGCCCAGTATGATCACCACACTCTCTGCTTTATTATTATTATTATTATTATTATATATACTCTGTTTTATGTTTCTAGAGTGTAGACCCTTCAGCGATAGATACAATTGCAGTTTATTTTATTTATATTTTTGCTAAAACTATTTATTTAGATTTTATTAATATTAAATACAAATTTCTGAAACATTTCTTTTTTTATGTTGAAACTTGGAAGGGCATCTGACGAATAAAACATATTCCAGAGTAATTCCTGGATCAATGCACTGTGGCGACCCCTGATAATGAAGCCGAAGGAAATTGAGTGAATAAGTGATTTTTATTTATTTATTCATTTGTTTGTTTGTTTGTTTATTTTGTTTAAAAAAATTAATTTATCCAAAAAAAGATCAACTTTTAAATTTGATTACATTTTATTATTATTGTTGTTGTTTCGATTAAACTCAGATTTACAAAATTACTGCGTTTAATGGTAAACTTTGAAAACTTTTACAAAATTGTAGAACAGATTTCACATTTTATTTTAGATTGTTAAATAAAATTTTATTGTTATTGTTTTGATTAAAGCTTTTTGTTATTTTGTTTTTCTCAAACAGGGAATTTATTTATTGAATTTAATTCAATTTAAATATTTATTTAATTTAATTAGTTTTTTTTTTATTACTAGACTCTAATTTACAAAAATAGCCCTTTTGGCACATTTTGAAACAACTGTTGATTCCTCCACAAATTGGGAAACAAATGCAATTTATTGCACATCACGACTCACAATGTCATTTATTCTAGATTTCAGTAAATTGTTCAAAGGTGACCACTGGCATTAATGTAATTTCTGGTTGTCATCAAAATGCTGATGCATTGCAAAAAAAGATGATTTGTCTTAAAATGAAAAGTATAAGGGAAAACTTGGTTATCACAAACTGTAATGCCTGACGACAATGCTGTGGCGCAGTAGGTAGTGCTGTCGCATCACAGCAAGAAGGTTGCTAGTTTGAGCCTCGCCTGGGTCAGTTGGCGTTTCTGTCTGAAGTTTGCATGTTCTCCCTGCGTTCGAATGGGTTTTCTCCGGGTGCTCCGTTTTCCCTCACAGTCCAAAGACATCCGGTATAGGTGAATTGGGTAAGCTAAATTGTCCGTAATGTATGAATGTGTGTGGAGGTTGGAATAAATGAATGAATGTAACGGATGTAATGCCTGACAACTCTGTTATAGGCCCTAAAAGATTTATGTTATGGCCACTTCAGAAGAAGCCCTTCCCATGCTCTTGTATTCCACTATAATGGATTAGTGAAATGAAAGCGTTGTGAACAGAGCTCCCTCTGTAATTCTTTCCTCTGTTTTTGGTAACAGTGCTTTCATAAGGGGAAGATCAGTGCCAAATGTTGGACAAAACATTTTTTATGGATTTACAATGAGGAGGCGGTGAACCCTTTTTTTCATGCTGCATTTTGTGAATTATTAGACACGTGGGTTCATAATTTCTTTATTTTGCTGCTTTTAATAATAATAAAATTGTATTAAACATGGTTAAAAACAAGAAATATTCTGCTCTCCAAAACAAACAGCAGAAATAAATTCAGCGTGATGATTTAATTAGATGCTCATGAAAGGACCTGGTTGTTTATGGCCCATGTGGTTTTTGGATAAATGTGTGAAAGGTGACCAGTAAGTAATGAACGCATGTAACCTCGGCCAGCTCATCATTTAGCAGAATAGAACTGCAGGTCCAGTATGTGCGTGTGTGAGAGGGTCTAATCACTGCTCCCCCGCGAGACTGAAGCTATTCTTCACTGCATATACTGGTCATAGGTTTGGAATCAGAACGTTTTAAAAAGAAGATTGTGCTGCTCAAAGCAAAAATACAACATGAGAAATTACTATTTTAATACTATATTATTTTACTAGATTAGATTAGATTAAACTTTATTGTCATTACACATGTACAAGTACAAGGCAGCGAAATGCAGGTTAGGTCTAACCAGTAAAGCAATAGCAGCAAGTGTAGGATATAGGTATAAGTGCAGTCATAGAAAAACTATGGTGATATTTACAAATGGATGAACATTATATACAGTTTGTATTAGCTATGTAAAGAGATTTACATGCGTATAGGTTGCTATTAATAATCAGAAGTGTGCAGACAAATATGAACATAATTACAAATGTAAATGTATAGTGGGTATGTACAATTCAAAATGAATGAATCAGTGCAATTACAGTCAAATTACTGTGCTACCATGGTCAAATTTGGCAAATGCACAGTATTCATTTACTATCATTTTCTTTTCTGCTCAGTTCCTTTATTAATCCGGGGCCAACTTATCCAGTACGTTTTTACGCAGCGGATGCCCTTTCAGCTGCAACCCATCTCTGGGAAACATCCATGCACACTCATTCACACACACACTCATACACTACGGACAATTTAGCCTACCCAATTCACCTGTACCGCATGTCTTTGGACTGTTGGGGAAACTGGAGGGAAGCCACACAAACGCAAGGAGAACATTCACACAGAAATGCCAACTGACCCAGCCGAGGCTCAAACCTGTGACCCAGGGATCTTTTTGAAGTTTATGCAGCATAGGTTTTACACAGCGAATGCCCTTCCAGCTGCGACCCAGCACTGGGAAACACCCATACCCTCTCACACACAAATACATTATGGCTAATTTAGTTTATTTAATTCACCAATATGTGTTTTCACTGTGGCGGAAACCAGAGCACCCAGAGGAAACCCACGCGAACATGGGCAGAAAATGCCAGGACTCGAACCAGTAACCTTCTTGCTGGGAGGCAATAGTGCAACACTGAAAAGTCTTACTGTTCCACAGTAACTCAAGCAGATATGCTCAGACCAACACAAACACAGCACAAGTGCTCTACAGTGAGGGCAGATGAACTCTAGTAACTCTGCCTGTTTCTTTTTCTTTTTTCTTGCTTTCAGTGGTGATTCAGTCCTCAGTTGTGTCAGATTGTCTACATTAGGCATTGTTTTCCACAATCAGGCATTCAGGTCAAAGGGCTCTCAGCTGCTTTGTGTTGGAGAAATCAGTCATCTGCATTTTCATCTGTGTCTTGACGGTGCAGAAAGTCATCTTGTGTTGCGAAAGTACAAATTACCAGGCCCAAGTTCGGAAAGCTCAGCAGAAATGGAGCCAGCAACATTTGTAAAATTCCACAAATACTTCACACCCTTTTAAAGGACATAATAATACATGTGCTACATTTGTAAGGTTTACATTTTGTTGTCAGTGACTATTACAACATTGATCAATTTCTTTTTAATTGTGCTCAACAGAAAAAAAAGAAACATTTTCAGATCTTTCCAGAGATGCTCAATCAAGTTGAATTAAGTGGCTGGACCATTTAATGATATTCACTTAAGCCACTTTTTAACTACACGGTATTGTATAGTTCAGGCTGATAGAATGGTGTTCTTGAGCAGATTTTACATTAATAAAGCAGCTTAGGTGTCTCATGTCACAAATCCAATGACTCTCATAGTGATGATTATCTCAGACCAGTAGGTGATCAGCTGTGTGTATCAGAAAAAAAAAAAAACTATAGATTACTGAAGATGTGTCGCTCGTATAGTTTTGAATGGGAAAAAGTGTAACAGTCAATATGGCGGATCTAGCAAAGGAAGCCTTCCCTTCTAGTAAAGGAGCCAATCATTAATCAGTATAGACCGACAATTCATCACTTTGGAATTAAAAGGTTCTGTCTGCGTTCTGTATGATTTTGCGATATTGAGATTCAAAGTTTTTGCATTCCATATAGCAAAATGTATGTGTGTAACATTAGTTTTTTTTAAGTCTTAAAATGTAAATAACTTATAAAAAAAAACATCCTATAATGTAAATAGGTTGTCATTTAATAAGAATGTAAATACTCAATTTTGACAAAAAATGTCAGTTAGAAACTTATAACTCTAAGGTAACGAATTCTCCATGGGATGGGAACAATCCAGACGAGTGTTCTTTTACAATTTCTGCAGTTTTATTGTTATGAACCCTCTGGGGTCAGTAAACATGCTGCAATCTCAGCTAATACTTGTATGGTACTTAAGAAATATATCTACATAATGCATGAAATCTGTCCTGTTGGACCTTCTGAATTCCTGTGTCTTCCATTCAAACACAAATCCTATTACAGCAACCACTTGAACACACACAAACTTGTAAAGAAAGTAACCACTGTCATTTTGAGAGAAGATGTGCCATTAAGACCAAGAAATTGCTTAAGAAGACCAGTGAGATCGACTGAGATATTATTCAAAGAACGAGGTCACAATTTTTATTAACGATCTATTAAGACTTCTAGCTCAATAAACTTTTAATTATCTACTTTTCTATAGTTAGTAAGGAAGTAATTTGGGGTTTAGACATTAGGTATGAAAAATAAGGACACTTTTTATAGTGTTAATAAAGAGTTAATATCTTAATAATAAGCAGTGAATAAGCCAGTAGCAAAATAATGAACTTAAACTAAAGTGTTACCAAATATGACTTTGTTCAATGTACTACAGATTTTTATAGTATTGCATGGCTTAATTGACAGGATGACATTTGATCATGTCCTCCAGAATGGCCTAAAAAGGTTGCTGTCTTGATCTTGTTCCCTCTGCGTGTCTTTTGCCCTCAGCAGATGTACTTATTTAGCCTATACAGCAAGCTAAACATACTTGGCTTCAGTGAGCACTCATGAGACAATACAGCATTCTTCAAAGCTTTACTGATGTACCACTTGTAATATTTATTCCTTATTTATCTTGTAAAACTGCAACAGAAGCAATACTGACATGAACATACCTCCAGAATACCACTATTCCTCCTTATGCATGTCAACAATCAAATCAAAGTGATAACATCAACTAATAGTAAACATAATATGCTGTTATACTACATACTAGCATGTAGCACGTTATAAGCCAGCACATGGAAAGACAGGTAGCTCCAACTATTTCACTAACAAATCTACTGCACAGTAACACAAATGGTCATAATATTGCTAAGCAAACTCTAATATATACAAAGGCAAATTAATTCACATTAAACTTACAAATCATGCCTTGTCAAGGGCAGAATAGCTACTGTGCGCAGAGACAAAGCACATAGGTCTTTCCACTGCAAGTGCTTGTACAAAAGGGCTACTCTGTTTTCCTATTCACTGTTGCTTGCTACTTTTCTGCAATGTGACCACAAAATGGTGATGTTCATCAAAAGAACAATAATAAAGTTACTGCCTTTTAATCCAATGACTTCTTTTACAGAATAAATTACTTTTTATTACCATACCCTTAATGCAGAAAACTGCATTAATGGGCAGAACAGTGTGCACATGTGCATTAACTTGAGCAACCCTCAAACATTTAGAAACTTAATTTAAGAGATAATTGTTTTTAAATTGTATCGCTTATTCTACATTTGAAATTGAATCCTAAGCTTGGCCAACAGTTTTGTAGAATTTGATGTTTTCTAATTCAAAGAGTATACCTTAGAGGCATTTCAAAGATAGTGTCAAAGTCATTAAGTTTAGCCACTCTACCATACAGACCTGATGAGTTCTGATGGAGTGCTCCTAAAATGTTCTCTCCCCTCTCCACAGAGTACCGCTGGAGATGTTTCAGAGTGACCATCAGGTTCCAAGGCCCTCTTCCTGAGTCACTCAGTTTGGGTAGCAGGCTTACTCTACACGAGAAGAGTCTAGGTGGTTCCAAACTTCTTCCATTTATTAAAACAGGAGGCTAATGGGCTTAATGCTACACACATTTGCTTTACCCTAGATCTGGACTTCATTACAGTCTTGCCTCAGAAGTTTACAAACAATTGCTTGGACTTTATGGCTTGGTTTTTGCTCTCTCAGAGACATGCATTATGGGAATTTACATATACAAGTGTGTGACTTTCCAAATCACATCCAGTTAACTAAATTTAACCACAGAACTCCAGTAAGGATTTAAACACACCTCAAGAATGATCAGTAAAAGCTACTGTAGATATTATTGAAACATTTTGAATAATCTTTGACAACTGCTTGTAATATATTGAGCAACCCATCACTGCACATCACACAAATTAACATCATCTTTAAGCTAAGCACATCAACTACTGATCTAAACTCAATACTTCAGACTTATATGACCTTAAGAAACAAGCTTGTGTTCTGCAATGGCACATTATGGTGCTGCCCCAAAGAGGCATACAAAATCTTAACCTGAGCTTTGCATTGACTTTTCCCAGCGGTGGAATAACTTGTCTAATTCAGTTTGTGCAACATTTTTAGGAAACTGATAAATATTTTTTCAGCAGCAATTGTTATTTCTAACAACTTCTATTAAAACATTTTACAATTTATTAAAAATCTGTGTGAGAAAAAGCCCAGCCACTGTGTGAGATTAATTACACATTGTTCACAAATGTAGAAGTAAAGCATCAGTAAGTCAAACATAAGTTGTTTTAATTTGGTGTATCAGATTAACTTCAGATTTGTTCGTTCGATTTCTTGTCCGCTTAGTTACTTTATTAATCTGGGGTCGCCACAGGGGAGTGAACTGCCAACTTATGCAGCAAGTTTTTACACAGTGGATGCCATTCCAGCCGCAACCCATCTCTGGGAAACATCCACACACACATTCACACACACACACACACACACTTATACACTATGGACAATTTAGCCTACCCAATTCACCTGTACCGCATGTCTTTGGACTGTGGGTTAAACCGGAGCACCTGGAGGAAACCCACGCGAACACAGGGAGAACATGCAAACTCCACACAGAAACACCAACAGAGCCGAGGCTTGACCCAGCGACCTTTTTGCTGTGAGGCGACAGCACAACCTATTGCGCCACTGCTTTGCCCCTAACTTCAGATTACATTTATGAATTTGGTAGACACTTTAATAAAGCTGAAAGTACATTTTAGCGGTTTTAGCATTGTAATGATGCCTTACAAATATCGTGTTGCCAATTCTCCTATGCTGTTCATCTGGACTTAAAAAAACATTTATTAAGCTAGTTTAGACAACTGTTTTTAGTTTTTTTTTTGCTGAACACTCAGCCATACAAGCTGTTGGTGCAACTATAAACCAGTCTGGGCTAGCTACAGCTGTTTTTCTGGGAAGGCAGTGTCTTGATAATGATGATGTGCTTGAATGAACTCTTGGAAATGGCAGGATTAGCTTATGAGGTGGAGGATCAAGGTTGTTTTTGTTCGGATGGGAGTGTGTGGGAGACTCCTGAAAATGGTAGGTACATTCAAACATGCAAGGACAGCTCCTGACATGTTGCCGCTGGCATGTATCTGGGATTCTGTATGTTGATAATGCTGGGGGCATTTATGAATGTTTTGGCAGTGTACATGTGTCATCTTGCATCCATTTAAACAGGAACTGGCAATCAGTCAAGGTTGAGTGCAGTTTCTGTAAACATTATGCAGCATTTTCTTAGTGGCTTGAAATGCTAGTGAGTGTCCACTAGGTGGTATGTGTGGTGCAAAAATGTACTGTAGTAAAAGAACTGTAGTGTAATGGATTTGGGTGAGCATCAAGTGAAAATCCAGACTAAAAGATTTCCACATCATTCGGACATACAAAATAAACAAGGCTTAAATGAATCTTTGACTTTCAGGTGCATCTCAGTTGTTAATCTGGCAGATGGGGGTAATTTCCTTAAATATATTAGAAAATCTACTTAACTGGCAGCCGAACCTTCCAGTTCAAAGAAGTGATAATAAACTGTTTAAAAGTAAAAAATCTCAGAGAGCAGGTTCTCTAGAACCTGAAGGGAGAAACTGGCCATTCCAAATCTGATCTGTAGCATATTTCATCTTTACTATGTCACTCACCAATCAAACTCTCCAAAAAGACTGGTCATTTATGAAAGGTAAATGCAAAAGAGGTCAAAATCTCAGTAGTCAATCAGTTCAACACTGCATTTGGAATTGCTCATCAGTTCAGTTGACAGGATAAGGATCTGTCTCAGCATATATACCGTTAACACTTTCTGTAAATTACACAGAATTTAACTTTAAATTGAACTGTATTTTACTGTAGAACAGTTGTACAGTGTAGTACTGTATTTTAAAGTTGCATTGTGGGAAATATCCCATTGGCACCATTAAAATACAGTATTTTTTAATGTGCTGTAAATGTAAATACAGTATTTATACTATAATTAGATTTACAGTAGGTCACTGGCGAATGGCTGCCAGTAAGTTACTGTAAATTCTGCAGGACATTTTTTTTACAGTGTAGTGTCTCAACATTTAAAAGGATCTAGATTGAAAGCCCGGTCAATAACAACCAAACCTCTCATCAACAAAAAAACCCCCAAAATGTTAGGACAGTTAGACTAAAGCCTGCTTAATTAATTTATTTATTTTGTGTCGAGTGATTACTGTAACCCATTGCACATACTTTGCTGGTAACAGATGCAGCTGTGAGAATTTTAAACTTGTCTGTTCTGCTCTGGCAATAACAACTTTGAAACAGTAGTAGGCAGTGGGGTTTCTATTTTACACAGTGTAGAGCTTCTTAACCAGTGTTTTGAACTTATGCTGGATATGTATGTGATGCTACTGTAGAAGGAAGTAAGGAAGAAAGAAGAGGGAACCAACAAACAACTTTAATCATAAAAATAAGCAAAACAGAAATATCCATCCCGAGGTCCCCCATGGGACTAGACACACGATAAACACTCCAGTCACTACCCAGGTAACAAAGAATTCTGGCCCAGATTTGACATAAATCTGGCACAGCAGGTATTCATCCAGCACTGGCACACAGCATGTGGGCCAAACATGGCCCTGGTTTGGCAGAGATGACACCGTCTTTAAGGCGGTAAACAAAACTTGAGCCAAATGTAAAATGTAGTATCTGGCCTAGATGGTAAAAATTGATATGTGGGCCATGTAAGTTTGGCCTATCTTGAACCACATTTAAAATACATTTTTATTATTTTCAAAAAAAAAAAAAATTCTACCAATCAGGTCACATTGAGAAAAAGCACGTCCATAGCACATCTAAAGTGCAGTGATTCATGTGTTTACCAATTTCATTGTAATCGTGACACACCAACATATTTGGCCCAGTACAGGCTCAGTTATAGGTTATTAACTTGGCTGAGACTTAGGCCCAGATATGGTCCACCCTTTTCTGAATGCTACACTTGGTCCAGTCATGTACCCTAATTCACTGCGGCATGTGGGCAAAATTAATGTGATTGTGTTGGCCAGAGCTGGGCCAGAGATTGGACTGTCTCTCCACTCCACCAATAGCTGGTGTGTGGTGAGCGCACTGGCGCCGTTGTCCTGTGGCTGCCGTCGTATCATCCAAGTGGATGCTGCACACTGGTGGTGGTGTGGAGAGACCCCCCTCATGATTGTAAAGCGCTTTGGGTGTATGGCCATACACGATAAATGCGCTTTATAAATACACATTATATTACAAAATACACATTACAGAGATATTTTGCTGTGTGGGTAGCTTTACTTCTGTCCCATGGCTCTCGGCTCCACCCAAACATCAATAGAACCAAGCTGACCAATCACTGATCTTGCACTCTAGCATCCCCACTAGTGTGTATTACTGTTGTTCGAGAAGTGCAGGTCAGGAGCAGGGTCTGTGACAGTGCAAAGGCTGCACTGGAACTACAATGTTTAGAAGGATAAATTGGCCTCTTAACTTTTGCTGAGGACCATGTTGTGTGAACAGAGAACAGGTCCAAATGTCACTTAAAAAGTAAAGCAAGTGTATAATATTTGGGTGCCATGGGAAACATTTTTTTTTTATCTCAAACTTAGCTCTGCCTGATAGACTGAACCCATAGTGGGAAAAAATCAGTGAAAATTGAAAAAGTGTAATGGTTTGAAAGGTTTTCTTTCAGCATTAGCAGCAGCAGGAATTTGGAATATTATACATCTACATGGCAATAGTGAATAGTTTATCTTTTTAGGGATGTGACTAGTGATGTTATGTGAAAGACTAGAGATGTCATGTGAGAAATTAATGATGTCTTAATCATAAGACTGCCTTTATTTTAGAGTACCAAAGTCTAGAGGGGCAGTATGAATTGTAGAATCCACAGATGCAGAACCACTGTGGGTCAGTCATCCTTTTTAGTGAAAGGTTCACGTCTATAGAATGCCATGCCTGTTAATTTAAAGTTACAGGCATTTATCAGAAATCACAGTTTTTTTTTTTTCTGTAAAGCTGAAAGAATTGTTAAAATATTTACAGCAATGTGAACATTAAATATATTATATCAGGTTGGGCAGGTTTACATTTCTCTTTAGTGTGCACATTGACTTACTTTTATGTTTGTGGCTCTGTATATACTGTGCGTGTTTGTTTTTATTTGTACTGCTTTTATTTGTTGATTTTTTATGTAAAACCAGAGGGCTGCAAATTAGCTTCATGATAAATGCCCTATGTACGCGGTATCGGTTGTCTTTGTATAACAATGTCAAGTGTATTGTCCTAGTTAAATATACAAACAGATAAATAAAGCTAAAATGGAACTGTAAACCTCTTTATTTACTTTGCAATTGTAAGATTTGACTCATCCCTCTAACCAGCAAAAAAAAAAAAAACAATTGACACTCATTTCCTTTGACAAAATATTTATTTCTAATATTTTTAAATTCAAAGTAATGCTTCAGAAATCATTTTGCTGGATTGTTGTGTTTGTCATAGCTGTGAATAAATACTTCCATCAGGACATTGTCAGCTGGAGATAGTAATAGTAATATTCTATGTACCACATAGAAACCTACTTTCTTGATGAACTTTATCTAAGATCTAATTACAATAGCAGCAGTTTTCAAAAGTTTGTTGGTAGCATTTAATTTCTCTTGGTGTAAGATTCGTACAGAGAAGCGAGCTGGTCCTTCAGGTTCTGTGCATAGGGGTCCAGCTTCTCTTTAAGGTCTTCAGCGTAGGGTGTAAGACTCTGCTGGACCATCTGGGCTCTCTCTCTAATCTGGACCTGCAGATCCTCGGTCAGGGGAGTCACGGTCTTCTGGAACTCCTGCAGATGCTGGTCCACTTTCTCCTTGAGTTCAGCAGTGTAGGGCTCCAGCTGAACCTGCAGCTCCTTCACGCTCTGCTCCAGGTTTCCTCTCAGCTCCTCGCTCTTCTGGAGCAGAGTGGCCTTCAGGGTTTCAGAATCCAGGGAGTCAGCATATGGAGCCATGGCCGCCCTGAGCTCCTCCACTCTCTGCTGGATCTGGCTCTTCATGTTGTCAGCATAGGGCTCGAGTTTCTCTCTCACGTTGATCAGGTCCTGGCCCAGACGCTCCCTCAGCACTTCAGTCTCCTTGGTGATTTTGTTCATCAGCTCTTCAGTCAGAGGATCCACCTGTTTCTTGAGGACAACGGCGTATTCACTGGCCATATCAGCACTCTGGGTCAGTCTTTCACTGTGAGGTGGAGAAGAACATTTGAGTTTCATTCAGAAATACTCTAAATAATGATGTCCAGCAGGTAAATGTTCTTGACTTACTTGACTTCCTGACCCAGTTGAGACTCTCTGATCATCTTGACGGTTTCCTCTGCGGTTTGTGTTGCTTTAGAAACATAGCTCCAGAATGCATCTGTCAGCTGCTCCAGCTGAGGTTTGGGCTCATCAGCATAGAAAAGATTGGCCTGGCAGCCTGTTAATGGAACACTTTCCATTAATCAAATGGCATTGTTAATTCAGAAACATGTTTTAACTGAAACCTTTTTTAAAGGAATGATTTTTTTTTTAAATATCAGTATACCTGTAAATACAGCAAGTGCAAAGACCACAAGAACCTTCATGATGTTGACTGAAGTCGCTAGTCTGTAAATAAAAGACTTTTATTCATTTTAAATAAACGTCAATTTATCTGATTTTCTGAATAATAGTCTGTCCTCTTACCTGTGCTGCTTAGCTTTAATTGACGCTGTCCTGTTGAGGAACAAGTGTGAAGGTGAGTAGTTCCAATCTATATTTATATAGCACGGGGAGGTGACTGCTGTAGTGGAAACCCAAAGTCCAGTAGGTAGTGCCGTGCTGTCACTAATCCACATCATAACGCCCTGAACTGCAGCTATTATCACCAAAGATTCCTGAATTCAATACAGATCTCTTTACTACAGTAAACTGCACTAGTAAATGCTAAATAGATTTTTTTTAGATGAACAATGACAATTCAATAGAATCTACAAGTAGAAGAGTTAATAGAGATATAACCTTTCAGGCTTTTGGGTTTTAAAAAGCCTAAAAGACATCCAAGCATAGTATCGTAGCTAAAACAAGACTGTAAAAATACCCTGTCAGTAAAGATTTAATATATATTCAACAATTAGTTTTTCCAGTATATTCAGTGTTTAGTCATTCATTCTTTTTTATTTTATTTGATGACTACTTTATTTTTGGACTGTTCAAAGATTTCTGTTTTTCACTCACAACTCAAATTTAGCCTTGTCTTAACCACAGTGTCTGACTATGACGTTAGACGTCTTTTTAAAAACAAATTTGCTTGATTGGAGGAAATTATGTGTCTTTTTTTTTTTTTTTTGAGTGTTTCTAAAGATAGTATGACTATCTAATTGTGTGTGTGTGTGTGTGTGTGTATGTGTGTGTGTGTGTGTGTGTGTGTGTATGTGTGTGTGTGTGTGTGTGTGTGTGTGTGTGTGTGTGTGTGTGTGTGTGTGTGTGTGTGTGTTAAATAGTTACAAGCTATCCAAGTATAGACAATTTCATTTAAAGTTAAAAAAATGTCATGGAAGCATCCATTTACGTAACAACAATCAGAGGTACTCATAATCCATAAAACCAGACAGAAGCTGATTTTGAACCTTTAAACTAATAACAGTAACAAATGATACCAGACTTTGTTCGCCTCCTGATAAGATTTGCCACATCACACAAAGAGATGTGTTTCTGATTCTGGATAAATCTATGAACTTTAAGATGGTTAATATATATTCTGTTGTTATGCTTAAATGATTGCAGTAGGTCAGCTTCTTTTAAATATCCTGTCCAGGGTTAATAATAACAATTGAACCCAATTGATTCTTAGGAGGAGGAATGATCACAGTAAGAGATCATTAATGTAACACTGTCCAGGTTACGTATGCCTGTTAAACACATAGAGATAAGGGCATTTGTTTGATCCAGAATCACTGCTTCTGAAGAATGTCTTACCTTCATAACTTACAGAGTACATTGGAGGCAAAAGGCAGCACGTAGTGATAATCGTTGAGTTTCATAATTTTTAAATAATTTTCTCTTGGTCTGGTTGGAGCAGTTTTTTCTTATTCATTTATTCATTTTCTTTTTGGCTTAGTCCCTTTATAAATCTGGGGTCGACACAGCGGAATGGACCACCAACTTAACCAGCATATGTATTACTCAGCGGAAGCCCTTCTGGGAAACCTCCATGCACACTTATTCACACTCACACACTATGGACAATTTATTTTATTCAATTCAGCTGTACCACATGTCTTTGGACTGTGGGGGAAACCCACACGGTAAGAACATGCAAACTCCACACAAATGCCAACTGACCCAGCCGAGGCTCGAACCAGAGCTGTGCTGTGAGGCAAACATGCTACCCACTGCGCCACCGACCTTACAGCCTTTTTTTTTCCTAGCTTAGCACTAAGCATTGAATCGGATTAGACCATTAGCCAAAATTTACTATATTAATGCTTGACTCTTCTGTAGCAGGCTTTGGTGCGGTACCATGGCTTCAGCCAGCTCAATGATATTATGCATCGCTGTTACCTTGTGACCTAATTTTGCGTACTTCTTTTTATTGCACCTGGTGCAACCATGTAATGGCAACAATTTCCTTGATTATTATGCCAGAATGAGAGTATAGTTCCAAACCATATTGACCTAAAATTAGCAACTTTTAATTTTCTGTTGGCTTTAGTACACAATGTAACTGCAGAACATTCATTCATTTTCTTTTCAGCTTAGTCCCTTCTTTAATCTGGGGTCGACACAGCGGAATGTTGGCGACTTATCCAGCATATGTTTTATGCAGCGGATGTCCTTCCAGCTGCAACCCATCTCTGGGAAACATCCATATACACATTCATTCACTCTAATACACTACAGACAATTTAGCCTACCCAATTCACCTATAGCGCATGCCTTCGGACTGTGGGGGAAACCTGAGCACCTGGAGTAAACCCACGCGAACATGAAAAGAACATGCAAACTCCACACATGCCAACTGACCCAGCCGAAGTGTGAACCAGCGACCATCTTGCTGTGAGGCACAGCACTAACTACTGCGCCACCACGTTGCCAACTGCAGAACAGTGATCCTTAATAATAGTACAATTATTGAATAATTTTTTTTTTTTTTCCATTTTGGAGTGGGACGCTAATGGTTCAATCTGATACAATGATTATTAAAATAAGTTAAAAATGCTCCAATTAGACCCAGAGATCAGCTGAATTGATTAAAAAACTTGTGAAATCTTGAGTATTCCTTCAAGTTAGATTTTTTTCTCAAGTTGTAATGAATCATTTCTTCTTGGGCTAAATGAAAGTACAATCTAGAATCTAGAAATTGTGTTTGTTGAGTAAAGGTGGAAGCACACGGTACAATATACAGTATAGTAGTTCTTTAAAATTGTTTCTTATCAGACTGTTAGACCCAGCTACTGTGTAAGCCCTGTCACACTTTGGGATCACAGTTCTTATTATTGTCAGACTGTACATTCAACTCCTTTAAACCAGACATACTGTAGAGACGAAGTCTAAAGTTCAACATCATAAACCCTCTGAATGCCCTGCAAAACATGGAATATGCCTAGTCAAATGAGCCAATTGAATAAACTCCAGCATGCAAACTTTTGAACAGTGATTTCCCTTTTAAAACGTAATCTGAACTGTCTGTTTCATATTTTGTCTGGTCTTCTGTTAATCTCAGAACATGGTAGATCAGGATCTAGATTTAAAGTATTAAATAAAAGTACAAACTAAACTCTAAAACAGAACAGAATACTGATTATAATAAATTGTATATGAAGAGTTCAGATGCAAAAAAAAAAAACTGACACAATGCTATCTGAAATGTTATTCTAAAATAGCATTTTTATTAGACTCTTGTGTGTAACCAGCTTGCAAAATTCATGTGGCTCAAATCCGGCCCACACCACTTACATCCGGCCCACATAGCACCTGGAAGGACGACACTTTGCGATCAGCTCCTGTTTGCTATGGCCACAATTAAGACATAGCAGTAGTACATATCAGCCAGTATTCAACCAAATGAACTAGAACTGACCCTATTTAGGGCCACAGTTTGCTTTTATTCTCGCCCAGATCTGGCCTACACCGTACACTTGCTGGGTGTGGCAAAGTACAAAAATCCCAGCATGCATTGCAGTATGAATACATTCTGTAGCTTATTGATGCAACAGTTTTCATTATTTGCTTTTGATTCTCAGTGGTGTACAGTAACTAATTACAAATACTCAACTTACTGTAATTGAGTAGTTTTTCTCAGAAATTGTAATTTACTAAGTAGTCTTAAAAATTTATACTTTTCCTTGAGTACATTTTTAGTACATCTGTACTTTTACTCTCACTACTTTCCTATAACCTGCAGTCACTACTTTATTTTTTCTTGTTTATGGGATTTAGAAAAATCAGTCCTGTAATTCCAGTCCAGTCAAATCACACATAGAAGGTAAATTGCATTATAATGAACTACTTTAAGACATGTGCACTTTACATTGCAGCAAACTGTTTGGAAGAATTAAGTGTCCAAGAAGGTGTTCAAAATCATTTCACGCATTGACCCAGAGACTATTTAGATCAGGGATGCCCAAACCCAGGCTGTTTCTCAATTTCAAGAACACAAAGAATGGACTTGGGTTCTTGTGGAGATCAGTCTTGCCAGGTGTCCTTGGAATAACGAGACCACGAGGACAGAGAACGTGTCCTTTGAGAAATTAGATGCTGCCTTCTTCCTGATGGTCACGTGACCTTCACACGTTTTAAATGGTAAATTATTTAAACATTACAGCATTCATACCACGATTTATTGTTTTCCCCCTTTTTAAAATATATACTTTGCATAAAAACATTATCAATATACTCTGCACAATATAAATAAAACAGATTTTAATACGAAATTCAGCAAACAAACACCTTAATGTGTTTATTCCTTTGTCCATGGAAATGTTTACTTTTACTGTTTCATTTAGGGAAACTCCTGAGGTAAATAAGTTAAACCTCTGAACTTTAATAATAAATCTAGATAAAATGCTGGCTTCCCACCTCCAGTCGCAATGACTTCTGGGACTTCCAGAGCGAGCTCGGTGCTCAAGTCTGCTTCGGTGTGTCCTTGATATAAAGATGATGATGTTACACAAGGACACAAGACCACTGAAGAATGGATATTGGGAAACAGCCACAGTCCTGGAGGGCCGATGTCCTGCAGATTTTAGCTCCAACTTGCCTCAACACACCTGCACGGATATTTCTAGAAAGCCTAGCATGAGATTGATTAGCTAGCCCAGGTGCATCTAATTGGGATTGGAACTAAACTTTGCATGACACTGGCCCTCCAGGACCGAGTATGGGCCAACCTAAAACCAACCAAATATCAACGTCTAATGATGTTACAGCTTGACATTGTATCAACGTTACCACTATGACATCTATCAGATGTGAATTTTGGTTGCCATAAGTGATGAATAAATGTCAGTATTTGATGTCAATATGGCATTGGTTTAAGATGTTGGCTTGACATTGGATTTCGTTCACTTTCTAACAACCTAAAATCAACCAAATATCAACGTCATTTGATGTCATTATTGGACATCAAAATAATGTCCTTAGACGCTGACATTGAATTTTGGTCACTTGACATCACCACCTAAATCTAACCTAATATTAACGTCTAGTGACATTGTGTGCCTGCTGGGCAGTAACTAAATGCACTACAGAATGTTACGTTTACACACACACATCCACAAGTTACATGTAAATGCATCAACTTTTAACAGCATAATACTCACTACTCATGAGTACTTTTAAAAGGGCTACTTTATACTTCTACTTTGAGTAATATTTACAATAGTTACTTTTACTCTACTCACACTACATTTTTAGGCAAGTAATGGTACTTTTACTTAAGTATGCTTTTTCAATACTCTTTCCATCACTGTTGATTCTGCAGTTTATGTAGACGTTGTTGATTTTATCAGTTTTAGTATCCTGTTTGTGATGTTTATGGGTTTTGTTCATTTTGTTGATTGTCTCCATTGTTGTGGTTCATACTCTGATTACTGATGTCTCCGTGAGCACAAGATGAACCATATAGGTTTTTTTAGCTTATAAACCTTCATAATTCTGTGACATGGGCAAACATGTTATTAAATTACTTTTAATAATGGATTAAACATTGGTTAACAGTAGTGAATTATATATTTTCATCACAGGTTGTGCCTCACTTAATTTTATTTGTTTATTTATTTATTTGTTTAATTCTTTACTTGTTTATTTATTTTTATTATTATTATTTACTTGTCAGAGTTTTTAAAAGTTACAGCAGACCAAAGACAATTTATATTAAGAGGTTCACGGCTATGAGCCCAACTAAAATAAACACTTTTCTCCATGATGGTGACTTTAGTCTATGTTTCTTTATTTTATAACCCATTATCTTTAGATGTGTTTTACTGTTTCTTGAGCACTCAATAGTGTAGACACTTGGATTTTGCTGTGGGGTTTAAATGATTAAATGTTTGAGCTGTAAAAACACAGTAAAATGTATTTTAAACAGTAATATACTGTGAATGTAAACTACAGGAGTGGACTGTTAAAACACATTATGTGGCTGACAACCCAGCTGCTAGTTTTTTTCTGTAAATTTACAACAAAAAGTTTCACAATGTATAATTACCACCCATATCTGCCATGTCAAAGAGCTATGGTTTGACCTCTATAATTATCAACCCTTTAATGACCCCGTACTGTTCCGAATATTCACCAAAAGTAGTCCGCATATGTTTCAGGATAACTGGGCCACATTTGCCTTATCTTCTTTGGGTCGTTTTAGGCTCACAGCCACAAAAGCCAGAGCCCACTTCAAATATTCGCTAAAAGTGGGCCATATTTGATTTAGGATAACTGCACCACATTTGCCATATCTTCTCTTGGCCACTATAGACTTAAATTCACATTATCCATAGCTTACTGTGCCAAAGTACACCAAAAGTGGCCCACATATGTTTTAAAATAACTGGGCCACATTTTTCATGCCTTCTCTGGGTCACTATAGGCTCCCGGCTGCATTAGCCAGAGTTTACTGTGCCAAATATTTGCCAAAAGTGGCCCACATATGTTTTAAAATAACTGGGCCACATTATGTTCACAGCCACATTAGCTAGAGCTTATTGTGCCAAATATTTGCCAAAAGTGGCCCATATTTGTCTTAAGATAACTGGGCCACATTTGCACTTACACATGTAGCCACTTTAGGTTTAGACCCAGATTACCCTTAAATGACTAGGCCACATTTTTGCCAACTGTTGTCCACATTTGTCCTCCATTATTTGGGCCAAATTTATCATTTTCCACATGGGCCACATTAGGCTCACATTCAGATTGCATTTTGCCATAAGTGCCAAATCTTTGCCTTAAATGGCCCATATATGAATTGGAATAGTTGCCCCCCCCCCCCCTTTGCCATTGGGCCACTTAATTTTGTCTAGGCCGAAGAAAGACCATTAGTGCCGCATAACTGCCTAGTGTGGCCCTTATTCGTATGCTATCTGGGTAGGTTAAGTAATTGTACTTTTATGACAAAGAATAAGTTCTTCTTATGATCTTCAAAGTTAAATAACCCAACATAAACAAGGGAAGCTGAGAATGACGCTCATTTTTGATGAAAGTTTTAGATGTTGCGGTTTTTGCGTTTTTGCGTGTGTATAAAATGTATGGTGTGTATATGTATAGAGTGTATCATGTGTGTATGTGTATATAGAGTGCCATGTGTGTATATGTATAGAATGTATCTTGTGTGCATATGTGTTTCATGTGTGAGTGATGTCCAGTAGCTCAGTGGTTGCTTGACTCTCCTCTCACAAGACCTGAGTTCTATCCCAGACCCTAAAAGGAGTGTATCATGTGTGTATGTGTATGGAGTATATCATGAGTGTATCATGTGTGTATATTTATGGAGTATATCATGAGTGTATCATGTGTGTATATGTATGGAGTATATCATGAGTGTATCATGTGTGTATATGTATAAAGTATATTGTAGCAGCCCTTGATTTCCTTTAAATGAAGCAGAGAGTCTCAGATTTACAATGAATTCCTACACATTTACAGTGCATCATCATGCGTTTGCACACAGTTCACAACAAATGAGCTATGCAAAGCAACCTACCTAACAATAATTCATTCAGTTGACAATTTCAAAACAAAATAGTTTTCAAAAATAGACCATTTAGACATTTACATAATAACTTTTCATAAATCAAACACAAACATAAGTTACACACCTCACTGCGCTCACCAAGGGGTGCTAGCTTTAAACACATAGCTTAGTGTTGGTAATCTGATGGTGATGGTAATCTGGCTTAACAGTTCACACGAATATAAACATGAGATATTGCAAAAAAACAAAACAAAAAAAAACATTATAATGCATATAATCGTGCTTAGAGAACTTGCATTCATTTACATTTGTCACAGGAATTTATCACCAAGCTTCTGAGATGAGAGCGTTTTGATGAGTGCGGCATAGTAGGGTTATACAGGTTCCGAGGTTTGCTTTAAAGCCATTAACCTGAATTAGGTGAGTGAGGATTAACGACCTATAGTGACCTCTTGTGGCCATTAACATATATTATGTGTGCATATGTAAAGAGTGTACGTGTAAAGAAAAATTGTTTCATGTGTGTATATGTATGGAGTATATCATGTGTGTATATGTAAACAGTGTATCATGTATGGAATTTATCGTGTGTATATGTATGAAGTGTATCTTGTGTGTCTGTATAGAGTGTATTATGTGTATATGTATAGAGTGCATATGTTGAGAGCAAATGTATAAAGTGTATCATGTGTGTATATGTATGGAATGTATCATGTGTATGGATTGTATCATGTGTGTACATGTATAGAGTGTTGTGTCATGTGTATAGGTATAGAGTGTATCTTGTGTAAATATGTATGATGTGTGTATGTATGGAGTGTATCATGTGTGTAGTTGTATATAATGTATCGTGTGTATATATAGAGAGTGTATCATGTATGCATATGCATGAAGTGTATCGTGTTTATATGTATAGAGTGTATCATGTAGGCATATGTATGGTGTGTATATGTATGGAGTGTATCATGTGTGTATATGTATAGAATGTATCATGTGTGTATATGTATAGAGTGTATCATGTGTGCATATATATATATATATATATATATATATATATATATATATATATATATATATATATATATATATATATATATATATATATGGAGTGTATCATGTGTGTTTATGTATGAAGTGTATCATGTATGGAATGCATCAGGAGTCCAAATGTATGGAGTGTATCATGTGTATGTATGTAAACAGTGTATATTTTTAGAGTGTATCATGTGTGTAGATGTATAGAGGGTTATGTGAGTATAGGTATAGTGTATCATGTGTGCATATGTATGGCCTGTTTTTATATGGAGTGTATCATGTGTGTATATGTATAGAGGGTTATGTGTGTATAGGTATAGAGTATCATGTGTGTATATGTATTGTGTGTATTTATATGGAGTATATTGTGTGTATATGTAAACAGTGTATCAAGTGTATAGGTATAGAGTGGATCATGTATGGAATGTATCATGTGTCTATGTATAAACTGTCATGTGTGCATATGTGTAGAATGTGTGTATATGTATGGAGTGTATCATTTGTGCATATGTATGGAAAGTATCATGTGTCTATATGTATAGAGTGTATCATGTGTGCATGTGTGGTGTATCGTGTGTGTATGTATGATAAATTAAACATACACAATCCATACATATACACACATAAAATCCTGCAGAGTCTGGGATAGAACCCTGGTCTCTGGTGTGAGAGGAAACTGACTTTACCACTGAACCACTCATACATATACACACTCCATACATAGGCACGCATGATACACTCTATACATAGACACACGTGATACATTTACACTCCATACATTTCATACATATACACACTTCATACGTATGGATAAATATGTACACACATGATAAACTTCATACAAGCTATACATACAAACTCTATATATTTGTACACATGATACGAACTATACATAGACACACATGATACATTTACACTCCATACATATGCACACATGATACACTATACATACACACACCATACATTTTATACATATACAAAGTTCATACATATGGATAAATAATACACACATGATACACTTACACTCCATAGATATAAATATTATACAAACACACACTATATACATATGCACACATGCTACACTCCATATATATACAAACAATACATGTCTGGGATAGAACTCGGGTCGCTGGTGTGAGAGGAGACAAACTTTACCACTGAGCCACTAGAAGTTGAACAACATGACCGATACACTTCACACATAATACACTTTATTCATATGCACACATGATACATTTACACTCCATACATACATACACATGATGCACTCTATACACAGAAACACTCCATAAATATACACATGCTAAACAAATACATTTGTACACATGATACACTCCATACATATTTACACATGATACAAACTATACATAGACACACTCTATACATGCTACACTCCATACATAAATGATACAAACACACAATCCATACATATGCACGCATGCTACACTCTATACATAGACACACATGATATACATACACTCTATGCATGGACAAACATGATATACTTATACTCCATACATTTACATATTATACAAACACACTCCATACATATGAACACATGCTACACTCTATACATAGACACACACCATACCTATACAAACGATACACATGATTAAAACTATACATAGACACACTTGATACATTTACACTTTATACATATGCATACACTCCATACATAGACACACTCCATACATTTACACACAAGACACACAGTCCTGTCAGAAGCTGGGAAAAAACCCAGGTCGCTGGTGTGAGAGGAGACTGACTTTACCACTGAAACTGGAAGTCAATAAAAACAAAGACACACTCCATACATATGCACTCTATACATAGACACACAATAAACTCTATATATTTGTACACATAATACGAACTACACATAGATACACATGATACACTTACACTCCAAAAATATGTACACATGATACACTCCATACATATGCACACTATACTCAAACACACATGATACATTTACACTCCATACTAGGGATGTAACCGTATTGTAAATACCGTCATACCGCAATAGCAATTTTTTTCAATATTACCGTAGTCACATGACTCTATAAAACTATAGGTCTTCTGAGAAAATTTGCTCAGGCGAATGAAGCGATACATATGCACATGAAGCGATACATATGCACATGGATAAATTATACTTACACAAACTCCATATATATACTCACATGAAACACTGTCAGATCACACAGAATCTCTGTCAGAGTCTGGGATAGAACCCGGGTCTCTGGTGTAAAAGGAAACTGACTTTACCACCGAGCCATTGGAAGTAGATGAACACAGCCGATACACTCTATGCATAGACACACATGATATACTTACACTCCATACATATACATTTTATACAAACACACACTCCATACATATGCACACATGCTACACTCTATACATAGACACACTCCATGCATATACAAACGATACACTCTATACATATCAAAGTCAAAGTCAGCTTTATTGTCAATTCAGCAACATGTACAAGACATATAGAGAATTAAAATTGCGTTACTCTCAGACCCAAGGTGCTTAACATTAATATAAAAAATATATATAAAAAAAAGTAGTTATGTAGTATATGTACACATGATAAAAACTGTACATAGACACAAATGAATCATTTACACTTAATACATATGCCTACACTCTATACATTTAAATGTAACATATGCACACAAGATACAATCTATACATAGACACATAGACTTGTCAGAGTCTGGGATAGAACCTAGGTGGCTGGTGTGAGAGGAGACTGACTTTACCACTGAGCCCATGGAAATTGATGAAAACAGATGATACACTCCACACATGATACACTCTATACATATGCACACATGATACATTTACATTCGATACATACATACACATGATGCACTCTATACACAGACATACATATACACATGCTAAACAAATACATTTGTACACATGATACACTCCATACATATTTACACATGATACAAACTAAACATAGACACACTTACACTCTATACATGCTACACTCCATACATATGCACATATGATACACTCTATACATATAGATAAATGATACAAACACACAATCCATACATATGTACAGTTGATACACTGCATACATATGCACGCTTGATACGCTCTATACATAGTCACACATGATATAAATACACTCTACGCATTGGAAAAACACGAGATATACTTATACTCCATACATTTACATATTATACAAACACACACTCCATACATATGCACACATGCTACACTCCATATGTTCCACATGATACACTCCTATCAGAATCTGGGATAGAACCCGGGTTTCTGGTGTGGAAGGACAATACACTCCACACCTACGCATGCATAACACGTCATACTCCATACATATGGAGACTATACATTTACACTCCATACATTTTATACATATGGATAAATGATACATACACAAATTCCATACATATACACATGACACACTCTATACATATACACACATGAAACACTCCTGTCAGAGTCTGGGATAGAGTCTCTGGTGTGAAAGGAGACCGACTTGACTACTGACCCAATGGAAGTTGATGAACGCAGACAATACACTCTATACACATACACTCCATACATACGCATGCATGACACTCCATACATATGTACACATGATACACTATATATATACACACACACACACACACACACACACACACACACACATGATACATTTACACTCCATACATACCATACATTTCATACATATACACACTCCATACATATGGATACATGATACATACTCACACTCCATACAGCATGTGGCAGGGACTTAATTACATCACGGACTTTAAAAGTGACAAATCCGCCACTGTAAACATTGCTGCATCTCTCCCGGACGAGCTTAACTCATTCTATGCCTGCTTTGAAGCCCAGGACAGCGCGCATACACTACGTGCCCCTGCGGCCGAAACCGCAACTGCCAGTACACTCTCTGTTTCTGTAGCGGACGTGAGGAGATCTTTCCGTCGTGTAAACATCCGGAAAGCCACGAGCCCAGTTGGCATCCCTGGACGTGTACTTTAAGCATGCGCACACCAGCTAGCAGGAGTTTTCACTGACATCTTTAACCTCTAGCTCTCTCTGTCTGTGGTTCTCACATGCTTTAAGACAGCTACTATTGTGCTCATGCCAAAATCAGCTAAAACCACATGCTTAAATGACTGGTGTCCGATTGCTTTGACACCAATCTTCAGCAAGTGCTTTGAGAAGCTGAATAAAACGCACATCTGCTCTGAACTGCCCGCTCACACTGACCCTCTGAAATTTGCATACAGGAATAACCACTCCACTGATGATGCAATTGCTTTTACCTTGCACACTCCTCTGTCTCACCTGGAAAACAAAAACACATATGTGAGAATGCTGTTTGTGGAATACAGCTCAGCATTCAACACCATAATGCCTGCTAAGCTGGTGGTGAAGCTCCAGGATCTGGGTCTTCACAGCTCTCTGTGCAACTGTATCCTGGACTTCCTGTCAGGCAGACGCCAGGAGGTCAGAATGAACAACATAACATCATCAACACTGATCCTCAACACTGGTGCTCCACAGGGCTGTGTTCTCAGCCCACTCCTGTACTCCCTGTACACACATGACTGTACAGCCAAACACAGCTCCAACGTCATCGTTAAATTTGCTGATGACACAACGGTGGTGGGCCTTATCACATATAATGATGAGACGGCCTACAAAGAGGAGGTGCACACTCTGACGCAGTGGTGTGAGGAAAACCACCTCTCACTCAACATCAGCAAAACCAAGGAGCTGGTGGTGGATTTCAGGAGAGAGAAGAGAGAACACGCACCCATCACCATCAACGGGACACCAGTGGAGAGAGTCAGCACTTTCAAGTTTCTTGGGGAGTCCACATCGCTGAGGATTTAACATGGATGGCTCACACAGACGCAGTGCTGAGGAAGACACAACAACGCCTCTTCTTCCTCAGGCGTCTGGTATGGAAATAGCACCAGCAGCAATCATAAAGGCTTACACAGGATTGTGCGAACTGCTGGACGGGAAGTAGGAGGTGAGCTTCCCTACCTCCAGGACACTCTATACATAGACACACTCCATACATTTACACACAAGACACACAGTCCTGTCAGAAGCTGGGAAAAAACCCAGGTCGCTGGTGTGAGAGGAGACTGACTTTACCACTGAAACTGGAAGTCAATAAAAACAAAGACACACTCCATACATATGCACTCTATACATAGACACACAATAAACTCTATATATTTGTACACATAATACGAACTACACATAGATACACATGATACACTTACACTCCAAAAATATGTACACATGATACACTCCATACATATGCACACTATACTCAAACACACATGATACATTTACACTCCATACTAGGGATGTAACCGTATTGTAAATACCGTCATACCGCAATAGCAATTTTTTTCAATATTACCGTAGTCACATGACTCTATAAAACTATAGGTCTTCTGAGAAAATTTGCTCAGGCGAATGAAGCGATACATATGCACATGAAGCGATACATATGCACATGGATAAATTATACTTACACAAACTCCATATATATACTCACATGAAACACTGTCAGATCACACAGAATCTCTGTCAGAGTCTGGGATAGAACCCGGGTCTCTGGTGTAAAAGGAAACTGACTTTACCACCGAGCCATTGGAAGTAGATGAACACAGCCGATACACTCTATGCATAGACACACATGATATACTTACACTCCATACATATACATTTTATACAAACACACACTCCATACATATGCACACATGCTACACTCTATACATAGACACACTCCATGCATATACAAACGATACACTCTATACATATCAAAGTCAAAGTCAGCTTTATTGTCAATTCAGCAACATGTACAAGACATATAGAGAATTAAAATTGCGTTACTCTCAGACCCAAGGTGCTTAACATTAATATAAAAAATATATATAAAAAAAAGTAGTTATGTAGTATATGTACACATGATAAAAACTGTACATAGACACAAATGAATCATTTACACTTAATACATATGCCTACACTCTATACATTTAAATGTAACATATGCACACAAGATACAATCTATACATAGACACATAGACTTGTCAGAGTCTGGGATAGAACCCAGGTGGCTGGTGTGAGAGGAGACTGACTTTACCACTGAGCCCATGGAAATTGATGAAAACAGATGATACACTCCACACATGATACACTCTATACATATGCACACATGATACATTTACATTCGATACATACATACACATGATGCACTCTATACACAGACATACATATACACATGCTAAACAAATACATTTGTACACATGATACACTCCATACATATTTACACATGATACAAACTAAACATAGACACACTTACACTCTATACATGCTACACTCCATACATATGCACATATGATACACTCTATACATATAGATAAATGATACAAACACACAATCCATACATATGTACAGTTGATACACTGCATACATATGCACGCTTGATACGCTCTATACATAGTCACACATGATATAAATACACTCTACGCATTGGAAAAACACGAGATATACTTATACTCCATACATTTACATATTATACAAACACACACTCCATACATATGCACACATGCTACACTCTATACATAGACACACTCCATACCTATAAAAATGATACACTCTATACATATGTACACATGATACAAACTATACATAGACACACTCCATACATATAAACACATGATACAAACTATACATAAACACACTTATGCTCCATGCATGCTACACTCCATACATATGCACATATGATACACACTATACTCCATACATTCTATACATATGTACTCACAACACATTTACACTCCATACATATGCAAACACGATACACAGACCTGTCAGAGTCTGGGATAGAACCCAGGTCACTGGTGTGAGAGGAGACTGACCTTACCACTGAGCCACTGGACTCACTCCCTACATACATAGATACACATGATGCACTCTATACATACAGAAATGATACATACACACATTTCATACATATGCATGCATGATACACTCTATACATAGACAAACATGATTTACATACACTCCACATGATAGAAACTATACATAGACACACATGATACACTCCATATGTTCCACATGATACACTCCTATCAGAATCTGGGATAGAACCCGGGTTTCTGGTGTGGAAGGACAATACACTCCACACTTACGCATGCATAACACGTCATACTCCATACATATGGAGACTATACATTTACACTCCATACATTTTATACATATGGATAAATGATACATACACAAATTCCATACATATACACATGACACACTCTATACATATACACACATGAAACACTCCTGTCACAGTCTGGGATAGAGTCTCTGGTGTGAAAGGAGACCGACTTGACCACTGACCCAATGGAAGTTGATGAACGCAGACAATACACTCTATACACATACACTCCATACATACGCATGCATGACACTCCATACATATGTACACATGATACACCATATATATATATATATATATATATATATATATATATATATATATATATATATATATATATATATATATATATATATATATATATATATATATATACTATATATACACACACACACACATGATACATTTACACTCCATACATACCATACATTTCATACATATACATACATATACACACTCCATACATATGGATCCATGATACATACTCACACTTCATACAACATGTGGCAGGGACTTAATTACATCACAGACTTTAAAAGTAACAAATCCGCCACTGTAAACATTGCTGCATCTCTCCTGGACGAGCTTAACTCATTCTATGCCCGCTTTGAAGCCCAGGACAGCACGCATACACTAAGCTCCCTTGCGGCCCAAACTGCAACTGCCAGTACACTCTCTGTTTCTGTAGCGGACGTGAGGAGATCACGAGCCCAGATGGCATCCCTGGACATGTACTTTAAGCATGCGCACACCAGCTAGCGAGAGTTTTCTCGGACATCTTTAACCTCTAGCTCTCTCTGTCTGTGGTTCCCACATGCTTTAAGACAGCTACTATTGTGCCCATACCAAAATCACCTAAAACCACATGCTTAAATGACTGGCGTCCAATTGCTTTGACACCAATCTTCAGCAAGTGCTTTGAGAAGCTCAATAAAACGCACATCTGCTCTGTACTGCCCGCTCACACTGACCCTCTGCAATTTGCATACAGGAATAACCACTCCACTGATGATGCAATTGCTTTTACCTTGCACACTCCTCTGTCTCACCTGGAAAACAAAAACACATATGTGAGAATGCTGTTTGTGGAATACAGCTTAGCATTCAACACCATAAAGCCTGCTAAGCTGGTGGTTAAGCTCCAGGATCTGGGTCTTCACAGCTCTCTGTGCAACTGTTTCCTGGACTTCTTGTCAGGCAGATGCCAGGAGGTCAGAATGAACAACATTACATCATCAACACTGATCCTAAACACTGATGCTCCACAGGGCTGTGTTCTCAGCCCACTCCTGTACTCCATGTACACACATGACTGTACAGCCAAACACAGCTCCAACGTCATCGTTAAATTTGCTGATGACACAACGGTGGTGGGCCTAATCACAAATAATGATGAAACAGCCTACAAAGAGGAGGTGCACACTCTGATGCAGTGGTGTGAGGAAAACCACCTCTCACTCAGCATCAGCAAAACCAAGGAGCTGGTGGTGGATTTCAAGAGAGAGAAGAGAGAACACACACCCATCACCATTAACGGGACACCAGTGGAGAGAGTCAGCACTTTCAAGTTTCCTGAAGTCCACATAGCTGAGGATTTAACATGGACGGCTCACACAGACGCAGTGCTGAGGAAGGCACAACAACGCCTCTACTTCCTCAGGCGTCTGGTATGCAAATAGCACGAGCAGCAATCACAAAGGCCTACATAGGATTGTGCGAACTGCTGTACGTGTAGTAGGAGGTGAGCTTCCCTCCCTCCAGGACATCTACACTAGGTGGTGCATGAGGAAAGCCATGATGAACACTTAACACACCCCACACAGACAGACTCTTCCATACCCTCATTGCACACCATCAATATGTAGCATGCACTGCACTTTAACCAATACTTGAAACAATACTGCCTACAACAACTATGTGGACAACTACTCATTGTACATATTGCTTTTTTTGTATTTTGCATCGTCGTTGTATTTGCACTACCTGTATTTTGTACTGTCTGTATTTTGCACTGTGGTTGTATTTACCTCTCATTGTATTTGCACTGTCTGTATTTTGCACTGTCGTTGTATTTGCACTGTGTATTTTGCATTGTCGTTGTATTTGCACTGTGTATTTTGCATTGTCGTTGTATTTGTCGTCTGTATTTTGTACTGTCTGGAGCCTGCACCTAAGCATTTCCCCTCATCATAGCATACGTGCTACTGATGATGTGACAATAAAAGGGATTTGATTTGATTTGCATGACACTTCATACATATGCACACGATACACTCTATATATATACACACAATACATTTACACTCCATGTATATATACACTAATGATACACTCTATACATACACACACATATATGCGCACGATACACTATATATATACACACACATATACATGATACATTTACACTCCATATATATATATATATATATATATATATATATATATATATATATATATATACATACACTGATGATACACTCTATACATATACACACACCATATATTTCATATATATACACACTCCATACATATGCACACATGATACACTCTATATATATATATATATATATATATATACACATGATACATTTACACTCCATATATATACACACTCCATGCATATGCACGCATGATAAACTCAATACATAGACACACTTGATACATTTACACTCCATACATTTCATACATATACACACTTCATACATATGGATAAATATGTATACACATGATACAAACTATACATAGACACACATGATAGATTTACACTTCATACATATGCATACACTCTATACATAGATACACTCCATACATATGCACACACACGATACATTTACACTCCATACATTTTATACATACACATATGCACACATGATACATTTACACACGATAAACTCTATACATCTATACATTTGTAAACGATACACTCCATACATATTTACCCATGATACAAACTACACATAGACACACATGAAACACTCCATTCATATGCACGCATGATACACTCAATACATAGACACGCTTGAAACATTTACACTCCATACATATACACATATGTATACACTTCATACAAACTATACATAGACATACATGTTACATTTTTCCTCCATACATATGCACACATGATACACTCTATACTTAGCACATAGACCTGTCAGGGTCTGGAATAGAACCCTGGTCTCTGGGATGAGAGTGGACTGACTTTATCACTGAGCCCCTGGAAGTTGATAAACACAAACGATACACTCCACACATGCACACATGATACAGTTACACTCCATAGATATAATGCACGCTATATATAGACACACGATAAGCTCTATACATTTTTACACATGATATACTCCATACATATTTACACATGATACAAACACACTCGATACAATTACACTCTATACATACACGTACTCCATATATATGCACACATGATACACTCTATACATAGACACATAGACCTGTAAGAGTCTGGGATAGAACCCCGGTCTCTGGTATGAGAGGAGACTGACTTTACCACTGTTTTCATACATATACATTTTATACAAACACACACTCCATACATATGCACACATGATACAAACTATACATAGACACACATGATACATTTACACTCCATACATATACACACATGACACACTATACATATACACACACCATACATTTTATACATATACCCATACATATACACACTTCAAACATATGGATAAATGATACATACACACACTCAATACATGTACACATGATACACTTACACTCTATACATATACACATGATGCACACTATACATAGAGCCACTGAAAGTTGATAAACACAGACGATGCTCTCTATACATAAACACTCCACACAAATGTACACATGATACACTCTATTCATATGCACACATGATACATGCCTGTACCTTTCAGAGTCTGGGTATAACCCGGGTTTCTGGTGTTGATAAACACAGACGATATACATAGACACACATTTTCACTCCATACATATACACACCATAGATAGACACACGTGATACATTTAAACTCCATACATATACACAAGATACACTCCTGTAAGAGGATAGAACCTGGGTTTCTGTATGAAAGGAGTCTGACTTTACCACTGACCCACTGGAAGCTGATGAACACAGGCGATACACTCCATACATTTACACTCCACACATAGACATACATGATACATTCTATACTTACACACACTTCATACATATGGACACATGATACATACACACACATGATACATTTACACGATACACTCCATATATGTGCACACATGATACATTCTATACATAGACACACATGATAAATTTACACTCCGTTTATATGCACACTATACATTTTATACATATACACACTCCATACATATGGATATATGATACATACACACACTCCATACATATGCACACATGATACACTCTATACATAGACAAACATGATACATTTACACTCCATACATATACACACATGACACTCTATACATATACACACAATACACTCCATAAATATGCGCACAATACATTTTCTACTTGTATACAGTCCATACATATGCACACATTATACATTCTTTACATATACACATACACTCCATACATATGCACACATGATACACTCTATACAAAGACACACATAATACATTCTATACATATACACTCCATACAATTGCACACATGATACTCTCTTTACATAGACACACATGATGTGTCTATGTAAAGAGTCTCTATGGAGTGTAAAAGAGTCTTTATAGAGTGTAAATTTATCACCTCCTGTCTGGGTCTGGGATAGAGCCCGAGTCTCTGACATGAGAGACGAGTCACGTAACCACTGAGTAGAAATCATAGTGTATCATGTGTGTATATGTACTGTATATGTATAAATTGTATGGTGTGTGTATATTAATAGAGTGTATCATGTGTGTATATGTACAGTATTGATTGTATAAGTGTAGAGTGTATTGTGTGTATATTTATATTGTTTTTTTTTTTTTAAAGAAATGTTTTGTTAGATAAAAAGTATTACTATATAGTTATATTTTGCTTGTTTTGACACGTTTAAAGTTTGTGGCTAAGAAATAATAATAGTTTATGTTTGGTGTGGTCAGAGATAAATTTAGTAAATGCTTCATTTTGAGCTCTGTAAAGTAATGTGAAATAAAAACTAATTGTAATACGACACAATGAAACCAGGCCCATTTGCTCATGCTCATTGAGCAAGCTCATACACGACACACAAAAAGTTAAATAAATGAGGAGGCATGTGGAAATAACAAAATCTAAATCTAGTAATTTTAGCATGTCAAAGTCAAATTTATACATATTAAATATATTTCCCAACAACAAAATTGTGGTTAGTGAAAATATTGATTGGCATAATGTTGGAAATCTACTAGCCACAGTGGCTGGTGATCAAAAAAGTTAATGTCAAGCCCTGATTTTTATTATTATTACAGTGAAATAATTCCTTAAAAATGACAGGGCGAGGCGAGCTTGTGTCGCGAACTTGGTGCAACAGAGATAAGAACTGTGACACAGCCCACTCTTTTCAGCAGCGGTGTGGAAGGAGCCTCCACTTTTACAAGTCGTTACAAGTCGACTCTACAAAATGTTTATAAAACAAACTTAATTTTACTTATCAAACAAAACATTCATTCACTCGCTTTTCTTAAGGGTATTATAGCAGTAGAATATAGCCTAAGGTGGATAGCGTTTTGCAAAAAATAAAAAAATAAAATAATGTTATGTTGTGTTGTGTACATTCTGGCCAAAACTAATTAAGAATCTTATTATTATTTATCAATCTTTGTATATATTTATGATGTATGTTATTATTATTTTTTTTTTTACCAATTTAAGATGTTTGAAAATGTTAAGATTGATATGTTGCATTTTTGCATGGGTTTTGATTTATTTATTAACTATTAATCGACATAAATTTCAATAAAAATATCCTGGATTTGAAAATATTGTGTTCCTGGCCTTCACTGAGCTCAAGTAATAGTTTAATGTGCAAAAATTTGTGAATAAAATTGACTGTTGATGTCTTAAATAATAATGTCAAATAAGCAACATTTCTCAAAATGGATTTATCTCGTTTTGCAATGAAACTTCATATGTTTATTTTATCCCAGACCCTGACTGTAATGTATTATGTATGTATATGTATGGAGTATATCATGTGTGTATATGTATACAGTGTATATGTATATAGTGTATCATGTGTGTATATGTATAGAGTGTATCTTGTGTATATGTGCAGTATAGATTCTATGGTGTATTTTTTTCCATGCCTAAGTTTGTCTCCCAATTAACATTGTTTGAGTTAGCTCAGAGTGTATTATGTTTTATAAATTTAATCCTTTTCAAACTGTGGTACCGTACTGTGACTCCCTTCTACTGGCTTGCAGAAGAATCGCTAAATAATAAAAGAATAAAATGAACACACAGCATTGGCTGTTCTCTGAAGCATTCGATCACATTGGTGTGCTTAGAACCCAGACAGCATACAAATGTGGGCCACTTTAGGCAGTTATGCGGCACTGGTGGTATTCCTTCACCCCAGACAAAATGAATGTGAGCCTGAAGTGGCCCACTTGTACAATGGCTAAGGGGTGCCAAAGATTCAAATTCATTTATGGGCCATTTAAGGCAAAGATTTGGCGCTTATGGCTAAATGTAATCTGAATGTGAGCCCAATGTGGCCCATGTGGAAAATTATAAATTTGGCCCAAATGACAGAGGACAAATAAGGGCAAAATAGTGGCCTAGTCATTTAAGACTAATTTAGGTCTGAACCTAAAATGGCTCACACATATAGGTGCAAATATGGCCCAATTATCTTAAAACATATGAGGGCCACTTTTGGCAAATATTTGGCACAGTAAGCTTTTGCTATTGTGGCTGTGAGCCTAATGTGGCCCAGAAAAAATATGGTAAATTTGGCCCAGTTATATTAAAACATATGTGGGCCACTTATGGCAAATATTCGGCACAGTAAGCTCTGGCTAATTCAGTCGTTAGCTTATAGTGGCTCAGAGAAGATATGGAAAATGTGACCCAGTTATCTTAAACCATATGTGGGCCACTTTTGGCGATTATTCAGCACAGTAAGCTATGGCTAATGTGGATTTAAGTCAATAGTGGCCCAGAGAAGATATGACAAATGGAGACCAGTTATCCTAAAATAAATGTGAGCCACTTTTGGCAAATATTTGGCACAGTTCTGGTTAATGTGGCTGTGAGCCTAAAGCAGCCCAGAGGAGATATGGTAAATGTAGCCCAATTATCTTTGAACATATATGGACCATATAGACTAAAGTCACCATCATGGAGAAAAGATTTTGCTTTAGTTGGGCTCATAGCCCTAAACCTCTTATTATAAATTTTCTTTTGGGCTGCTGTAACTTTTAAGAACTTTGCTTGAAATGTTTGTCATTACAGCAAACAAAATGAAGTGAGGCACAACCTGTGATGAAATAATATAATTCACTGATGTTTACGAATGTTTAATCCATAATTAGAAGTAATAGGCCAGATTTGGGCCAGAATAAAAGTAAACTGTGGCCCAGAATAAGGTCAGTTCTGGTTCATTTGGTTGAATTCTGGCTAATATATGTATTATTGCTATGGCTTAATTGTGGCCCAGATCTGACAAACAGGACCGGACCGCCAAAGTGCCATCATTCCATGCGGGATGTGGGCCGTCCTAGAGACACATAAATTTTGCTAGCTGGGAACCCTCTTAGACCCTGCGCAGAGGGTATTTTTCCGTTCCTTAAATAGCAAAAGTGGATTCGGACACGCCTTTAATGCTTTTGTGGCGTACAGTTTAGACATTGCTCCGCCTAGATTGTTAAAATAGACCCCTTGGTGTCATGGGTTAAACTTTTCAAAAGTTTGCACATGCTGTAAAAATATGGGGAATGCAATGTAAGCATCTACCAAATACATGTATGTAAAAGACAAATATGACTTAAAATAGCTGTAAGCATTCTACGCAGGACCACCCAGAAGTTATAGATACAAGTGGTGGTTGACAGATGATGGGTAGATGTATGAGACAATATATTTGGATTAATTTTTTTTGCCCATATACATATAAGTGCAGTGGTCATCTAACATACAACGCAATCTAATATTCTAGCAATTTTTTTTAGTTAAAACTTTACAACAGGGTTCTATTAGTTAATATATTTTCATGAACAATACATATCGTCATCTTAGAACTATAAGGTTCCATCTGACATTTTTGTCAAACTTGAGTTATTCACATATTTTTATTAAATGACAAATTTACATAATGGGATGTTGTTTACATTTTAAGACTTTTTATTTAAAATAAATAAAAAAATAAAAAAATAGCACTTTTTGCTTTGGAATGCAAAAAATTTGGAGCTCAATATCTCAAAATCATTCAGAACGCAGGTAGAACTTTATAATTCCGAGGTGATGAAATATTACAGTACATATTCATCGTTGTTAGTGTTGGAACTTTAGAATTAAGGAATTTATTTGTAAATGCTGAACTATGATTGATAAATGCTGTGCAGATGATTTTTATGCCAGTAAATACCATAACATCAACTAATGAAACCATATTGTTTTCCTGTTGAGTGATAAATATAAGTTTTAAATATATAGGCAGTGGTAAACCAAATATAGCCAAAGAAAAAAAAACAAGCAACAGAAAAAACATAGTATTTGAGCAGGTGATCAAAAAAGGTTAACATCAAGCTTTCCCAGATAGCATACAAATGTGGGCCACTTTAGGCTGTTATGTGGTATTCCTTCGGCCCAGACAAAATTAATGTGAGCCTGAAGTGGCCCACTTGTACATTGGCTAAGGGGTGCCAAAGATTCAAATTCATATATGGGCCATTTAAGGCAAAGATTTGGCACTTATGGCAAAGTGTAATCTGAATGTGAGCCTAATGTGGCCAATGTGGTAATTATATATTTGGCCCAAATGATGAAAGACAAATGTGGACCACAGTTGGCAAAAATGTGGCCTAGTCATTTAAGGGTAATCTGGGTTTAAACCTAAAGTGGCTCACACGTGTAGGTGCAAATGTGGCCCAGTTATCTTAAGACGTATGTGGGCCACTTTTAGTAAATATTTGGCACAGTAAGCTCTGGGCTCTGGCTAATGCAGCCATTTGCCTATAGTGGCCCAGAGAAGATATGGAAAATGTGGCCCAGTTATCTTAAAACATATATGGGTGACTTTTGGCAAATATTCGGCACAGTAAGCTCTGGCTAATGTGGATTTGAGCCTATAGTGGCCCAGAGGAAAATGTGGCCCAGTTATCCTAAAACAAATGTGGACCACATTGACTAAAGTGACCATCATGGTGAAAAGTGTTTAGTTGGACTCATAGCCTTGAACCTCTTAATATAAATTTTCTTTTGGGCTGCTGTAACTTTTAAGAACTTTGCTTGAAAAGTTTATTTATTACAGCAAACAAAATGAAGTGAGGCACAACCTGTGATGATATAATATAATTCACTGATGTTTACCAATGTTTAATCCATTATTAGAAGTAAAAGGCCAGATATGGACCAGAATAAAAGCAAACTGTGGCCCAGAGTAGGGTCAGTTCTGGTTCATTTGGTTGAATTCTGGCTAATATATGGTATTGCTTTGGCTTATTTGTGGCCCAGGTCTGACAAACAAGATCGGACCGCCCTAGAGCCATCATTCCATTCAGTATGTGGTACAGATGTAAGTGTCTGGTGTGGGCCGGATCTGGGCCAGAATAAAAGCAAACTGTGGCCCAGAATAGGGTCAGTTCTGGTTCTTTTGGTTGAGTTCTGGCTGATATGTGACATTGCTATGGCTTAATTGTGGCCCGGATCTGGCAAACAAGAGTGGACCGCCTAAATGTCATCATTTCATGCTGTATGTGGGCCGGATGTAAGTGTCTGGTGTGGGCCGGATTTAAGCCACATGAATTTTGCTAGCTGGGAGTGTTTATTTTTCATGTCATTAGATGTTAAATATTAGTCCGCTTGGCGCAGAGCCAGAGGAAGAGGCACACAACACTTGCAGAGCAGATACGCGCTAGAGATGCCTTTTAGCAGAACTGTGTTGTTTTGTTGGAACTTCAGTTACTGCAAATTCAGGAATTTTATTAATTAGGCCTACTTCGCTACTGTATTTTAATACTGGTCATTATGGTGGCACTTGGAAAGACAATTTTGGTGGTACTTGGTGAAAAAAGTTTGAGAACCACTGGTTTAAGGTATTGACAACTTACTGCACAGTTAGCTAAATGAGGTCAGGAATCTAAGAACTGTGTTCAGCCAATAGGTTTTATGATTTTAGCAATTGACAAACTGTAATATCTAGTAAGCTATTAGTTGGGTTTAGGTATTGGGTAGAATTAGGGATGTAGATTAAGATTGAGCAGAATATTAATACAAATAAACATCCAATATCTTAAGCAGGCAATAAGCCACTTGTTAATTGTGATAACTGTCACTTAAACTAAAGTGTTACCTTTTGTTTTAATTTCAGAAATCTGGTCACCTTAATCAGAATTAATTTATACTTTTCTAGAGGATTTATTGGGCTTACTAATTTACCACACAGCAATAGTAGTTTAGCAGGCACATTTTATACATTACATTACATTATACATCTCAACAGGTCATTGCTTTCTAAATATACAACAAATAAGATTCTAGTACAACTCTGTGTTGATGAAAAGAGCAATTGTTATTGCAGTTATGAAAGTCTTCAGTTCTTGCATTTTTCTCCAGACTCCCTTTCAGCTCTTCACTTCTCTCCCCTTCAGATTCTCAAATTTCAGAGCTTCTCTCATGTGATTTGCTGCCTTCTCAAATGGATCGGTGACAGCTTCAATGTAGGGCTTTAGTGCACACTTTACAACGCTCATTTCCTCTTCTATACGATTCTTTAGCATGTCAGCACCTTCTGTGATTTGGGTCATCAGAGGATCCATCGTTTCCTTCAGGTTGGTGGTGTGCTGACTGGTCATATTGACAATATTTGTGACATTAAAAATCTTACTAGAAGTTATTAGTAGCAGATTTCTATAAAGAAAATAGAAATCTTGACCTACTTGAGTTCTTGTCCCACTTGGGAAGTCTGAATCTTCTCAATGGTTTCCTCTGCAGTGCGTCTGGCTTGGTCAACAAAGCTCCTGAATACATCAGCTAACTTTAGTTGTGGCTTGGGTTCATCAGCATCAAAAAGGTTGGCTTGGCAACCTGCAGATATCAATAATCAATGCTCAAATAATATAATCTTTTTTTATATATATTCTGCTATCCACAAAAAAATGCATATGCAATAGATGCAAATGAATAGCGTGAATAAAATACATTGAAAGACAGTGAAGACTTTTTTCAAAGCACCATGAAACTATTTGCTAAATTTGTTTTGTCTTGTCTAACCTGTACACATCGCCAATGTAATAACCAGGAGAATCTTCATAATTTTCAGTTTTAGTCTGCAAGAAAATTACAGACATGAAGTAAGATATAAATCAAATAGAAGCAAAGTAATATAATAATAATATTAATAAAAAACTCTTAAAAAAATATCAAATTTTTACCTGCGTTGGTGTGTTTAAACTCAAGTTGTCCCATCTGAAGTTAAATTGTGAATCAACAGCGGTTGTTAATCTGCATTTATACTAACAGAAGTGATTGTCGCAATGAAGACCCAAAGTCCAGTGGGTAGTGCGTGACTCATGATTACTCCATATCAAAATGTCCTGATTGGAACTTTTTGTCACCACAAATCCTCACGTTCAAAGCAAACATAAAACTCAGTGTGTGTTTGTAAGCAATGGACACTTCAGAACAAGTAAAGACCTGTATTTAGTATTGCGCCACAACTAAAATTATGGTGTTTTGGCAGAATTGTTTTCTAATACATTTTTTGTGGAGCATTTTTGGTTAAAAAAAAGATGATGGCTGTTTGTTGTGGCATATACACCTGTTAAGAATATCACCATTCTGTTAAATTGTTTTTATTGATTTATAGTTGGGCGTCACGGTGGCACAGTGAGTTGCATGATTGCCTCACAGCAAGAAGGTCACTGGTTCAAGCCTCGGCTAGGTCAGTTGGCATTTCTGTGTGGAGTTTGCATGTTCTCCCCATGTTTCACGTGGTTTTCTCCGGTTGCTCTGGTTTCCCCCACTAATCCAAAGACGTGGTATAGGTGAATTGGGTTGGTTAATTGTTCGTAGTGAATGGGAGTGTATGGGTGTTTCCCAGTGATGTGTTGCAGCTGAAAGGGCATCCGCGGCGTAAATCATATGCTAAAGTTAGCAGTTCATTCTCCTTTCGCGACCCCAGATTAATAAAAGGACTAAGCCAAAAAGGAAATGAATGAATGAATGATTGATAGTTATGGTCAAATGTGTGGCGTTTGTAAACATCACAAACATTTTGTCTGAAAAATATTTGATATTTTATTAAATAAATATCCAGCACCACACATTAAAACAGAACATTTGCAAATGTAAAGGACATTGAATATTGCACAGTTAGGAAACTAGACTTAATTTATGGCATGATAGGATGAATCGATAGAAAAAAACATGGATCAAATATGTCAAATTTCGAAGTTTGTGAAGAGTTAATTTGGTAAAAAAGAGAAGTCTTTAATGCATTTAATTTCTCTTGATGAAAGAGTCATACAGAGAAGCGAGCTGGTCCTTCAAGTTCTGTGCATAGGGGTCCAGCTTCTCCTTCACATCTTCAGCGTAGGGTGTAAGACTCTGCTGGACCATCTGGGCTCTCTCTCTAATCTGGACCTGCAGATCCTCGGTCAGGGGAGTCACGGTCTTCTGGAACTCCTGCAGATGCTGGTCTACTTTCTCCTTGAGATCAGCAGTGTAGGGCCCCAGCTGAACCTGCAGCTCCTTCACGCTCTGCTCCAGGTTTCCTCTCAGCTCCTCGCTCTTCTGGAGCAGAGTGGCCTTCAGGGTCTCAGAATCCAGGGAGTCAGCATACGGAGCCATGGCCGCCCTGAGCTCCTCCACTCTCTGCTGGATCTGGCTCTTCATGTTGTCAGCATAGGGCTCGAGTTTATCTCTCACGTTGATCAGGTCCTGGCCCAGACGCTCCCTCAGCACTTCAGTCTCCTTGGTGATTTTGTTCATCAGCTCTTCAGTCAGAGGATCCACCTGTTTCTTGAGGACGACAGCGTATTCACTGGCCATATCAGCACTCTGGGTCAATCTTTCACTGTGAGGTAAAGAAGAACATTTGAGTTTCATTCAGAAATACTCTAAATAATGATGTCCAGCAGGTAAATGTTCTTGATTTACTTGACTTCTTGACCCAGTTGAGACTCTCTGATCATCTTAATGGATTCCTCTGCGGTTTGTGTTGCTTTGGAAACATAGCTCCAAAATGCATCTGTCAGCTGCTCCAGCTGTGGTTTGGGCTCATCAGCATAGAATATATTGGCCTGGCAGCCTGTCGATTGAAAGATTTAAACAGATTAAATGATGTTGTAAATAAACACTAAATTTATCAAGCCTGAACATTTTGAAGAGGCTAAAAGTTTAATTATAATTTTAGTTTCTTACCTGTAACCACAGCAAGTGTGAGCACCACAAGAACCTTCATGGTCTTCACTTTTAGTCTGTAATTAAATGACATGTTTCATCAGCATTGTTTTTTTCTCTGTCAAATCATCATTATAGCAGTACCTTAAATGGAAAGAAAGTAAGTCTGTCCTCTTACCTGTGTTGGTGTGCTTTAATTGATGCTGTCCTGTATGAGGAACAAGTGTGAAGGTGGATATTTCACATCTGTATTTATACAGTATAGCACAGGGAGGTGACTGCTGTAGTGGAAACCCAAAGTCCAATAGGTAGTGCCTTGCTGTCAATGCTCCACATCATAATGCTCTGAACTGCACCTTTAACCATCACAGACTTTCAGATTCAGAGCAGATATTGATAACAGTGGAACTTTGCATTTTAGTTTTTATGAGTTAGCACTCGAAAGGTTATGAAAGGGATTTAAATTTTCTTGAAACATCAATTTATTAAATATATCACAAAATGAGTGATCTGGAAAACATATTATTTAAGGCCCATCTTAAAAACTTAATCCATGCAGAGTAATTTGAACCACTGACCTAATAAAAAGTCAAATGATTATAAATAAATAAATAAATAAAAATTAATAAAAACAATGTTATGTGTGTTCAGATGATGTCTGACAGATCTGTTGGCATTTTACTTTTGTATAAAAACTGCTTTAAAACAGATACTAAATTTAGCTTCTGATGTGATTCTGGTGTTATAAGTGGTTTTAAATGTAATATATTCAATGGTTGGTTAATTTTGTAATTTTGCCACTGGACCTCAATATGAACATAATGTCATGAATGTCATTAACATAATGCCAAAAGAACATAATGTTAAATAATCCATAACAAATTTTGACTGGTTAGTCTACAGTAAGGAAATGTATATTTTTAATCATATATTCTCTTTTCAGCACAGCTATGTAGTACAATTTACAAAAAAATGGAAGCATATTTCACCACTAGAGAGCAATGTCACTACTTTTCATTATACGAGTTAAGTGTTCTATTTCCCAGAGTTGGTTTGCGGCTGGAAGGGCATCTGACCCCAGCTTAATAAAGGGACTAAGCCGAAAAGAAAATGAATGAATGAATGAATGAATGAGTTAGTGTTCTATTTACAAGCTATGCATTTGTTGAAATATATAAAAGAATAGGTGATTTAACTGTAATGACTTATTTTCAATTGGTACACAGCATGCACTGTCAGAAATAAAGGTACAAGAGCTATCACTTGGGCAGTACCTTTTCAAAAGGTGCACATATGTGGCTAAAGGGTCCACATTGGTACCTCAAAGATACATTTTAGGTGCGTTTGTGTACTAATATGTACCTCGAGGTAATACTTTGGACTCTACAGGTACAAATATGTATCTTTTGAAAAGGTACTGCCCCAGTGACAGCTCCTGTGCCTTTATTTTTGAAAGTGTTGTAGCAATGTTTTAAAATCAAAAGTGACTTTCAATTAGTATTTTGGCACTACGCTGTGATCCTTAAAAACAAAGTTCACCCCAAAAATGAAATCACTTTAATCGTTTACTTAGCCCTTAGTTGTTCAAAACCTATTCGAGTTTTTCTTATTTTTTTCTGGTGAACACTAAACAAGTTATTATGAAAAATGCTGATTGATTGTACCCATCAACTTCCGTAGTATTTTTCTTATACACTCCCAGAAATAAAGATACAATATCTTTCACTGGGGTGGTAACCTTGTCAAAAGGTACAGTTTTTTTACAGGTCCTTTAAGGTACATATAAATAGCTAAATGTCTAAATGCATAGCACCTTAAAAGTGTACCCTAAAGGTAGTAATGTCCACCTGTATGGTACAAAAGTGTACATTTTGAAAAAGGTACTAAACCAATGACAGATTTCTGAGTGTGTAATTACTGTGAAACATCTTGCTGTAAAATATAATTTATTGTGTTCAACAGAATAAAGAATCTCATAAAGGTTTACAACTAGTAAATCGTGGAGAGAGGTCTGGATGCAGACCTGGTGCAGTGCAATCCGAGCTGCATCCAATGCTTTTTAATGCGCTCACCCAATCCCACCTCTGACCATACCCGCCACAGTCACGTCACTCACTCCATTTAGTGCATTGTGTCTGACATTGCATCGCTGAGTGATACAATCTTAGCTTGCGTCACAAAGGCTGCATCCAGATAGTTTTGAAATGGTGGGGATTATTACACTGATTGATATGGTAGTGTTTAAATAATGGCCAGAATGCATGAAAATCTTTTTTTCCCCTCAGACAAAAATATAAATAATGCTCAAATTCCCCCTTTGAGCCTTAAAAGTTAGCATGCTTTGCAAAAAAACGACGCCTCTTGTTGCACATTCTGGAATAATAAACGGTGCAAAGAAATCATTTGTAAAATAAGTTTTCTATAAAAGACATAAACCTACACAGATGGTAGATGTTTTATTGCTGTATTAACAGAAACAAGTGTAAGAAAAATGCAATGCAATGCAGAATTATAAAAGAGAACCCAGACATAACTCAGGTTAATTATGGGACTTGAGATCTTCTGTTGAAGCAACAAATGATTCTTTCATCTCATGCATATATTGGTGCACATTCTCCTTGAGTTCAGCAGTGAAGGGCTCCAGCTGAGTCTGCATGTCCTTCATGCTGTGCTCCAGGCTTCCTTTCAAAGTCTCAGTATTCAGGAAGCCTGCATATGGACCCATGGCTGCCTTGACCTCCTCCACCTTCTCCTCGAGTTGGCTCTTTAGATGGTCAGCATAGGGCTCCAGTTTTTCTCTCATGGTGGTTAGGTCCTGTTCCAAACGTTGCCTCAAGATTTCAGCCTCCTTGGTGATTTTGGTCATCAGGTCTTCAGATGCAGGAGCCTGTGTTTGCCTAATGGACAGGGGAAATACTAAATTCATGTCTAGAAAATGTTAATTTTGTTTCAAATAAAATTTGTGGTAAACTTACTCTACATTCTGGGACGCGCTGGTCATTTGGGAAGTTTCATCAGAAGTATTTACGGTTTGGAAAATATAGGTCCAGAAAGCATTTATGAAGGGTTGCAGACGAGGATTGTGCAGCTCTTTGGAATTAGATGAGTTGGCCTGGCAGCCTGTCATTAGGGATTGAATAAATCAGATCATTTCAACGTCATTTTGGAGCAACATAGTGCCATTTTTGACATTTCAGGTTTGGAATAGCATCATTTTAACATCACATTCTTGAAATGTATAGCATCTTAATACAATAAGAAAGGAGTATCATTATGTTTTAATCACACACTACTTATACTAATAATAAAACAATAATGGAAATAGAAATGTTAGTCTTTAAACAGAGAAAAATATGGGGTTTTATAATTATTCAAGACAACTATGAGAATATAACTGAACTTTGTCTAAACATTTAAAGGAATGATGGTGGGAGAATGTAATTAGGCTAGACAGAGCTTCTTGCCATGAAAACAAAGTTCAATCTTCCTCTGAAAACTTAACTAAACAGTACCATGTAAATGTTAAATAAAAGAAGGACCAATACAGGTCACACTTTATTTTGATGGTTCATTTGTTGAATTTAAGTTACATTGCATCTACATGCCAACTAATTCTTATTGGATTATAAGTAGACTGTTCGGTTGGGGTATAGTGTGAGTTGACATGTACTTGCAAAGTTTCTTATATTCAGTTAAATGTCTGTTGAAAGAGCAGTATCAACAGATATTAAGCAGTCTATTAATACTCAAATGGACCATCAAAATAAAGTGTTACCCAAAGCCTTCTGGAACACCGGAGATATCGAAAGAATAAAATGATATAAAGAGTTCAGATGCAAAAACCTCTAAGTGCCATCAGAAATTTTGTTCTAAGTTTAGCATTTTTCTCAGGCTCCTATGTTTTGATTAAGTAATTTCACTTTATGGCAAAGAATAGGTTATTTTCATAGCATTCAATAATAAAAAAAAATGAACATAAACATAAGAGGCTGAAAAAATGCTCTTTGTAGAAGAAAATTAGAAGTGGCGCTTTTAGGTTTTTGCATCTGATCTCTTCATTTTGATTTTTTTGTTTTTGCACATAATAAATGTGAGCAGAGAGGAATAATATTAGGGGTACCAGGATTTCTAGCAGAAATAATTATTATACAAAAATCATCATTTATATTTGTCTACAAAACTATGTGCAAAATATATTTGATATGCTTTAGAATCTTGCTTTTTAAAACAACAAAACTGTATTTTTTTTTTTTCACCAGTTCCATATCTAACCTGTAAAAACAGCCAATACAAGGACCGCAAGAGTCTTCATGGTTTTGAAGATTAGTCTGAAAAATAAAATGAATATAATGTAATGAAATGCACGCTATTTTACATATTAAAACATATTTGATATTTTGAACTAATAATGAACGTCTCCTCTTACCTTTGTTGGTGTGATTTAATTGACACTGTCCAGTGTAAAGAGCAAGTATGGAGATGGCTGTTTCATAGCTGCTTTTATACAGGATTGGGAATAAATTTGAGTATCTCCTATCTGGATATGTTGGGACTACATATTCTTGTGTGGGTAATCTGGACGTCACTTGAAAAGACCATGGGCATGAGTTACTGCACACATCTGCGTCAGTACTGATAACAAAGAACAGACAGACATCATGTTAATGTATGATTTGTCATACTATAAGTACAACCACAAATGACTGTAAGTTCCACCTTTGGAAAGTTCTCAACCTTATCTTATCTTTATTATGCGTCAGTTGAGATGACCTTGATTTTTGCACGAGTCTATATTTGATAGTTTCTTTTAAATAGTATTTCTGGCAAATGTACAGACATTCAGAAATACAGTTTTTTTTAACATTTCTAATGCCAAATTTGAATTCTACAAACCTTAATTATTACTACCACAATGGATGTCTAGTCCCTAATAGGTCTTTTTGACATTTCTGGGATGTCTTATTTGAAGTGCAGTTAATGGGAGAGTACTACAAATAGTTTTTTTTTTTTTTTTTTTGAGTTATTTTTTATATTTAAATTTTTATATTATATTTTTTCCCTCAATTTTTGTTTATTGGAGAGAAGATTTTTTTTACACATTTCTAAACACAAAAATTTTAGTAACTCATCTTTAATAACTGATTTATTTTATTAAAAATATATTTTATTAAAAAAAATATTTTATTAAAAATATAGCTTAAAGGGGCTAATTATTTTGACCTTAAAATGGTATAAAAAAAATTCAAAACTGCTTTTATTCTAGCTAAAATGAAACAAATAAGACTTCCTCCAGAAGAAAAAATATTATCAGACATATTGTGAAAATTTCCTTGCTCTGTTAAACATCATTTGGAAATATTTAAAAAGAAGGAAAAAAAATCCTAATAATTAGGGGGGCTAATAATTCTGATTTCAACTGTATAGACGAATTTTTTGCATTGCAATTTACCTTTTTTGATGCAAAGCTGATATAACAGAAAGTAAAGATTTAGAAATATATATATATATATATATATATATATATATATATATATATATATATATATATATATATATATTTTTTTTTTTTTATATATATATATATTTATATATATATTTTTTTTTTTATTAAATAATGATAAACTTTTAAGAAGCCGAGGATTGTTAAACCGTTTATTCATTTATTTTTAGAAATAAATTTGTTTGTTTGGTGCTTTCATTAGGAATGTGTAATCTTGTCATGGGGTATTTCATTGATAAAAAAAAAAGAAGTAATGTTGTCTTTGTGCTTTTTTAGAGCTAGAAATGTAATATTTAAAAATGTATTATGATTCAAAGTCACTTGTAATGCATTACATGTGTGGGTTGAGTGGACATAATGCTCAGAAGCACTGTGTTAATAAATTGCAGGTGTTTTATTGTTGCATAAATACGACAAATGATACACTTGGCATTTATACATTTGCAAGAAAAGCATTTTCTGTCAGAAGTAATAAAGAGTTGCTTAATAAATACACAACAGTTAGAAAGTGAGTGAAATTTCTGCATCTGGTGGGATGGCTAATGTGTAAACAACTGTATTTTAGAACAAAACCAATCCCCAATTCCTTTATGTATATTAGTGTTTGACCCAAAAAGATCTTGTTGTTGTTTAGAAGTGTGATTTGGGTCACAGTAATTGGAGACTTAGATTTTAGAGTCAAAAAAAAACTCATAAAAGGAAAAACAGTTCTGTTAGTGACATACAGTAGGAAGAAGTCTGTTGAGCATTTAATATCTCTTGGTGAAAGAATCGTACAGAGAGATCAGCTGGTCTTTTAGGTTTTGTGCATAGGGGTCCAGCTTCTCCTTAAGGTCTTCAGCATAGGGTGTGAGACTCTGCTGGACAATCTGGGCTCTCTCTCTAATCTGGACCTGCAGATCCTCAGCTAGAGGACTCACAGTTTTCTGGAACTCCTGCAGATGCTGGTCCACTTTCTCCTTGAGTTCAGCAGTGTAGGGCTCCAGCTGAGCCTGCAGCTCCTTCACGCTCTGCTCCAGGTTTCCTCTCAGCTCCTCGCTCTTCTGGAGCAGAGTGGCCTTCAGGGTTTCAGAATCCAGGGAGTCAGCATACGGAGCCATGGCCGCCCTGAGCTCCTCCACTCTCTGCTGGATCTGGCTCTTCATGTTGTCAGCATAGGGCTCGAGTTTCTCTCTCACGTTGATCAGGTCCTGGCCCAGACGCTCCCTCAGCACTTCAGTCTCCTTGGTGATTTTGTTCATCAGCTCTTCAGTCAGAGGATCCACCTGTTTCTTGAGGGTGACGGCGTATTCACTGGCCATATCAGCACTCTGGGTCAGTCTTTCACTGTGAGGTGGAGAAGAACATTTGAGTTTCATACAGAAATACTCTAAATAATGATGTCCAGCAGGAAGATTTTGACTCACTTGACTTCTTGACCCAGTTGAGACTCTCTGATCATCTTGACGGTTTCCTCTGCAGTTTGTGTTGCTTTGGAAACATAGCTCCAGAATGCATCTGTCAGCTGCTCCAGCTGTGGTTTGGGCTCATCAGCATAGAATAGGTTGGCCTGGCAGCCTGGTAAAAAATACAAATAATTAAATCTATGTTCCCCAATCAATTTCCAAATCTGCACCAATTATAAACATTCAAGTGAGTTTTTTCTTTTATATATATAACCACTATATAACGGCTGAACCCGAGAAGAAAGTGCACCAATAACTGCAATTCTCATTAGACTATTAGCTGACTGCTTAATAACTGCTGACACTGCTCCACCAACAGACATTCTCCTCTCCATGTAACTTACACTAACCCTAACCTTACAATCTATAAATACTCTAGTGATAATTTTTGGCATTTCATTTAACTTAGAATCAACAAAATGTGCAAAAGGTACCATTAAACAAAGTAACACCAAATAAACATAAAGAATGCAAAAGCCTATAAGTGCTCTCTAAAAAATATTCTAAAACAATTTTCAAGGCTCCAATGTGAACTTAAGATGCAGTAAATCCACCATCAAAATAAAGTGATACCATCTTCATTTATATCATTTTATATACACACATATAGATGTATTAAAAAAATCTAAACCAAAAGAGGATTTACCTGTGAATGCCACAAAGGCAAGTATCAGATACAGTTTCATCTTCACTGTTGTTTGCTAAAAAAGAGAAATGATTTTAATTATTTGCATTAAAATGTCTTAAACGGTGCATGTTTATATGCATAATACATTTCAGTCATAGTCTGTCAAGCTTAAATTACCTTTAAGTCCCACTGGTATTGCTTAGTCCAGTAAGCTTTAGTGAGGACAGTCGGCTATATATATCCATAGAAAAAATCAAAGTCCAGCTTCCAATGCCATGTTGTCAGTGGCGCTCCCCCACCATCACTTTCAGCCTGCGGTCACATGATGCTGTCCTTTGAACTGACTGATACTAAGGCTCAATACAAATTAATGTCAGAGAGATTACTATTTTTACTTTCTCTAAACACAGACTCAATAGGTATTATATGGCATACAAAACCGTCAGCATTAACCCTTTAACAGGCATTGTAACCACCTGGTTGACCTTTTATCCATAGGTTACCATTATCATAGGATATCACAGTATTTATCAGTATAATATTTATCAAATTTGTGTTACAATCTTTTTTCTTGAGTACTGCATGTTAAAGGGTTAACCTCAATTTTAAAAATGAAATTGCGCAAAAGGAATTAGATCTTTACAGTCTATTTGCTGTAATTTACTGAGTATAAGTGATTGATTTACTTTAAGTAGTTTCACGTTTTTAAATGAGTGATTTTTGAAATCAAGAGGGTGGGAAACTTGTATGAAGTTTTTCTTAATGTTCATATTTTTCATTAAATAATATAAAGTCATGACCTTTGTGCCTCCACAATATTTAGTTCAGATGGACGTGAACTTTCAACTAAGGGTAAATTGGGGCAGTTGTCTTGCACATGTGGCTGCATTGTCTTTCTGCCTTCACTTATTTATTTAATTTATTTTGATACTAAGTCAACTAAAGAAAGAAAGAAAAATGTTTTTATGTTTATCATAACAGTGTCATCATACAGTAGCGTATGTTGATATATGCAAAGGACAATCCCCCCATTTTTTATTATTATTGTTATTATTTATGAAGGTATTAGTTTTAGGGTTATTATGGGATTATAATATCTGTTATGGAGAAATTTTTACAAATTTTTATTTACAAATGATGTTTTGCTTCTTATTAGTAAAATGTTGGTGAAATAAAAAGTTTAAAAATTTAAATGTATGTCATTTCAATTATTTTAGGGGGTTTATTTTTGTTTCATTACAATAATAGTGATTTAATTAATTTTGATCAACATAAACATTTTTGTGCATCACAGAAGTCAAGTATGAGTAAATAGAAATCTATGCTTTTGAGACTAGTGCGAAATTTTAAATGTTTTATCAATTTTGAACATTTTATCTTGAATGATTAAATTTGACTGTTTTTCTAAACTGTTTTATATCTGTATTTTTTGTGTAAAGCACTTTGAGAATTAAGTTTTAAAGGCGCTATATAAAATAAACTATTACTATTATTAGAAACATCTGTAAAATAGGGCACAATTTACTGTATCAAAATTAACAAACTATAAAATAAACTATAACTCTTACCGGAGAACTAAATTGGGCAACTTGTGTAAGTTCACGCCTGCCATTTTTATGATTTGGATGATTTTAATGTTTGTATTAACTGAATAATAATTTGAGTATATGTTTTGTGTACTGTGTACAAGATCAGTTGTGTTCTGCTTTAATTAGCATGTGTAAGTTGCTGTTTTAACATAGTGTGGACTTTATAGTTCAGTTCAGTTGGCTCGTATTCACTTTCTGTTCAAGCCCCTCCAAACGGCAGGCACACCTCTCTCGTCGTCCAGCCAGCGTGGAGGGGCAGAGTCCACTTACAACACTTCAACTGCATATCTGATTTCCTCCACACATAAACATTTACTGTAGCCTTGAGGATTAAGAGCAACAACATGCAATCTGTGTCACTCTTATCAAACACAATGTTAGATTTTTGTGCTCTTTTTATCATCATCAATATTATTATTACAACAGTAAAGTTATCTTAAATATATTTGTTATTCAGTCCTGTTTTCTATATCCATGTAAGTTATTAATGTTTGCATATATTTACTGGCCACTTAAAACTTGCTATTACCTTCAGAAGTGCCTTAATAATTATTGTCATACATTTAAGTTTTTGTAAACATTCTTCAAATATTCAGTTCTGACACAGCCATCCAAATGTCACTATAATTCAGTAGTTCTCAATTCCAGTCCTCAGGCCTCCATGCCCTGCACATTTTGTATGCCTTCGTTGCTTAACATACCTGATTCAGATCATCGACACATTTACAGAAATCCATTAACTGATCTTTGTGTGACAAATAAGAAAGACATGCAAAACGTACGGAACCAATTAAGAACAGACTGCTATAATTGTAGCTTCTGTTTGCTGTTCTTATCTGGCTGGAGTGTCAACTACATCAGTATTTCTCAACCACATTCCTAGGGGACCACCAGGTCTGTACATTTTCAATGTCCCCTTAACCAAACACACCTGATTCACATCATCAGATCATTAGCACAGACTGAAAGACCTGTAATGGGTGTGACAGACAAAAGGGACAACCAAAGCATGCAGTGTTGGACGTCCTCCAGGAACGTGGTTGAGAAACACTGAACAACCAACACAATCTCATGGAAATTTGTAACTTTTTGATTTAGTGAAAAATAACTCAAGAAGTCTGTTACCACAACATAGTTTAATACATTGTTGTAACTTAAAAATTCTAAATTGCTGATTAGAGTGTTGGCTACTCCTGGTAAATACAGTTGATGTTAGCATTGTTGTTTAGTTTGAAAAAAAAAATGTTCTTGTTTTACAAGATTACACAAGAATTTGAGAAGGAACTTGAAAGGCAAGTGATGACAATTTCCATCCCTGGTGATCAGTCTACTATGGAATTGAACTACAAGATGGAAACCATTATGGTTGAGGGCATAAGAATCCTAAATGGAATGGATATCTCAAGGTACTCTGCTCTGCTGACGGGCATAATAGGCTCTAAATCTAAGCTACCTCAAGGATCTTAAAAATACTTGTGAAGTTTCTCGAACTCGATGGACTGAAGCCCAGTGCAAAAGTAATGCATCTCAAGAACATTATTTTCTGAAATCTCTATTTCGAAGTAGATTTTGCTCTTTATGTTGCACTCTATGCTGTTTTGTATTTTTAAGTTCACACACTGATGTTTTTTGTTATTTTTCAGACTGTTTATATGAGACAGTGCACATTTTTTGTTTTGCAAAATACTGGAAAACTGTAAATAAATAGCAATTAATGCAAAGCAAAAATGTTGGATGTATTTCTTACAAGCAACTACATGAACAGTAAATTTAAAAACATACAAAACTATTTTAATTTATTTGAGATTCTAAACATGAAAACTTGCATGTATAATTATGGTAATTAAGTACATAACACTGGATTTATTTTACATTTTAATAAAAAAAATAGTTATTTATAGTTAAAAAGTGGAGCTTTATTGAAATGCCTCTGAAGAGGAAAAAGCTAACATAATAAAGCTTGTTGTATGAACTTCATTTTGTCAAATAATGTCGTTACTTGAATATATTGATGCGAACTATTGCGTTATTTATTTATTTTTTTGTTTGGTCTAAACAATATTTTTTAGAGTGTAGTTCATATGAATTTATAAGATTTGTTTATTCCACCAAAAACAGTTGGGTTTAGGGGCAGTGTTGAGTGCCATGCCTCCTTTTTAAAATCGCACATTTTCATACAACTTAAGTCATCTGAATTAGCCACTAAACCGACAAAATATAAAATCGTTTTGCACATTTTCAACGTTTTTTCGTGAGATTAGGCTGAAACAACATGCAATAGAATCTGACTGCAGACTTGCATACGCAAGCTAAGTCATGCAATATCAGACACAATGCTTTCAATAGAGTTAGTGACGTCACTATGATGGGCACGGTTAAGCCACCTTTCCTCTGTACACGACTTTAGGACACGACTGTCAGAATACGCCCCCTTAAGGCAGTCACACAGAATATTCAGTTTTGTCATGCACCATGGGAGAGCTCGCTGTGCAAAAGCAAGAGCCTTTATTCTCTGTGCATTCACCATGGTTGAATAAATGAATACTAGAGACTCATAGACCGCCAAAAGTTTTGGAGGGAATGTGGAGACAACATAAAAAAATGTATTACTCATTTTTGAATAGAAATGTGTTTTTTGAATATAGAATTTTTTCTGATTAAAAAAAATAAATAAAATAAAATAAAAACGCTTATGGACCTGCTTGGGTGATACTGAAATTCATCACATCCGGTTAGCCGGTCGCATTCGGTCTAGTCGTGGTAGTTCAAATATTTCAATGTATCTGCAGCTCTATTCGGATCTGAGTTTTCCGTTCTGCCGCTTGTCGTGTGAAGTGGAAAATCAGCTTTAGGGGTGGGGTTAGATGTGTGCATTTTTAAGCATTGCATGCAGCTCAGCTTGCATCTGCAGCTGGTTTGCAGCCAAACCTTTCTCACTATATGCATGTTCTTCTGCTCCTGGAGCTCATTCTTGTAGGTCATTCTTGTAGGTTGCTCTGTGTACATTTTGTTGCACGTTTCAGATGACAAACCTACAAGAGGGCACTGTCTACATTTTTGCGAATCTGAAATAATTTACTTGTAGCATGTTTTGTTGTACATTTTAGATTCTTTCTTTGAGATGACTATAAGAAGGTAGGGCTTGGTCTACAAATCATCTACCGAACTGCTCATCTAAGCCCAACAAACCAAACCCGAGTGCACCACATTACAAGTTTAACACCACCCAAAAAAAGGCTACAGAGCAAACTGACCACCATTAAAGTTGTCCATATGGAGATATTACATTGTTTTGTGGTATTTATTTATAAATGGTGCAAAAAACTTCACAAAAAACAATCCTTTATTGCAGTGTTTCTCAACCACGTTCCTGGAGGACCACCAACATTGTATGTTTTAGATGTTTCCTTTGTATTTCATTCCCATTACAGATCTTTCATTGCCTACTCACACTATGCTATCCGAACCGCGCCCAGGCCCTTTCCCGGATTGTTTGAGAAGTGTGAGTGCGCTGAATCGGGCTCAGGCACGGTTTACTTGGCTGGCCCTGGCCCGGTTGGAAGAGGTGGGCCTGAGCACGGTTCACTTGGGCTTTGGCGCAGTACGCTTGTAGTGTAAGTGCAAAATGCGCCAAAGCCCGAAACTGAAAGCGAGACGTGACTTTTAAGGGACTGTTTCATATGGATTTATTAATCAATCCTACTGTTCAATGAGGGCAAGGCAGTGGCGCAGTAGTGTTGTCACCTCACAGCAAGAAGGTCGCTGGGTCGCTGGTTCAAACCTCGGCTCAGTTGGCGTTTCTGTGTGGAGTTTGCATGTTCTCCCTGCCTGACTTAAACAATATAACTAGAGAAATCTCCACTGTGCTGAGCGAGAGCACTTACTGAACAGCGCAGCATCGGTGACGTAAGCGTGCCCAGGCCTGATTGTAATCAGATGTTGAGTTTGGGCCAGCGGGGGAGACGGGAGGGGGTACAAGTGTGCTTTGGCCTGGTTCGAGGCAACTGTACATAGTGTGAGTACGGCCTCAGTCTCTGCTAATGAGCTGATGATCTAAATCAGGTGTGTTTAAGGAGATATGGAAAATGTGCAGAGCTAGTGGTCCTCCAGTGAGAAACACTGCTTAATTCATCAATAATATGTCCCTGCAAATATCATTAGTGTGAAAAGGAACAAATGTTATTGGTATCATCATAGTGCCTTGTAGTATTCATTTAACTTAGAAACTGCAGTCAATTGTTTAAGCATGTTTTTTTGGATATCTGAAAATTTAGGCTGATATTTCCAATTAGCTTGTTTTGACAAGTTTTGATGTTTTGTAATTTCAGAAATGCTCTTCTGCAGACCTCTGTTGTGTTGAGTGGTTATTTAAGGTACTGCTGCTTTCATGTCAACTCAGTCTGCCATCATCAGCGATGGTGCCAACTCTATTTTCTCTCTCACTTTTTGAACATTCTCTGTAAAATCTGTGTGAAAATGCCAATAGATCAGCAGTTTCTGAATAACTCAAACAAAGCTGACTGACACCAACAAACATGTCATCAAACAAATCATTCCCCATTGTCATTCTTTGTTGGAACTAAAGCAGAATGTCTTAATATGTCTAAATACCACTGGACTGAATTGCCGCCATGCATGTAATCGGCTAATTAAAGATTTAGATAATAATATAGATCTGATAATAACTACTATCAGTGATTTGGGGGCTCTAAGCAATTTCAGGTATGGAGCCCAAGCATTGAAACATTCTCATTCTCTCTCTCTCTCTCTCTCTCTCTCTCTCTCTCTCTCTCTCTATATATATATATATATATATATATATATATATATATATATATATATATAGAAAGAGAGAGAGAGAGACTACCAATTGAAGTCAGAATTATTAGACAAATTGAATTATTAGCCCCTGTTTTTCCCCCAATTTCTGTTTAACAGAGAGATGATTTTGTCAACACATTCCTAAACATAATAGTTTTAAAAACTCTTTTCTAATAATTAATTTATTTTATCTTTTTCATGATGACAGTAAATAATATTTGACTAGATATTTTTCAAGACACTTATATACAGCTTAAAGTGACATTTAAGGGCTTAACTTGGTTAATTATATTAACTAGGCAAGTTAGGGTAATTAGGCAACTTATTGTATAACAGTGGTTTGTTCCGTACTATCGGAAAAATTTTTGCTTAAAGGGGCTAATAATATCATTCTTAAAATAGTGTTGAAAAAAATCAAAACTGCTTTTATTCTATCCAAAATAAAACAAATAAGACTTTTTCCAGAAGAAAAAAAATGTATCAGACATACTGGGAAAATCTCATTGCTAGGTAAAACATAATTAGGGAAATATTTAAATAAGAAAAAAAAAATCAAAGGGGGGACTAATAATTTTGTCTTCAAATGTGTGTATATATTTATTTATTTTTTTCTCTGTAGATTTTAATTTTTAGGACAAACTGCATGTTAAAATATATTTTAAGTGGAACCTTTATCTTCTTAATGTAAGAATTAAATACAATAAATTCACAAAATAAAAAACAAGTTCACAAACTAACCATATGTGAAGTTAAACAGCCATATTTGTGAGTAGATTTTTTCCACTATTCATGAGGGCCCCTGATTTTAAAATGAAGTAATAAGGTTAAATTCCTAACGGCTATAGACAGATTTTACAACATATAATAGAACAATTATTAAATGAACTATATGATTAATTTAGGCAATTCTTGGCTTTGGTCAAGGCCCTATAATTTCCCGCGGCTCTAAGCGGGTGCTTACCTTGCTTATTAGTTAAGTCCGCCCCTAATTACTGTACAGGGATGTTTTACACTTGTCTTATAATGCTGACTGCTATAATGACTGCTAATTTTAGGGGTTAAAATTGGTAAAAGTCTCTAAAATGACACTGAAGAATTGATTGATAAGTTTGTCAATATATACATCGTAAAAAATGCAGTGTTGTATTAACCAAATGCTGGGTCAAAAAAACATCAAGTTGAGTTAAAAATTTAAATTAAAATGAGTTTTAAAAAGAAACCCAACATTAGGTTAACACAACGCAACCTTTTTTTTATTGTGTAAGCTTGTGAATAATACTATTCAGTTGAAAGTAAATTATGGTTAAATTGATCATTTTACTATTCATAAGATTTAAATGATCTTTTTAATGTTCAATTATGTTATAAAGAACAACTTATCGTTTAAAAAATAGTTTTATTTAATTTTTGTGTGTGTTTTTACAGAAATTTTATGCTTTGTTTGATTTGGAGTGAGAGGAATAAAGTTTATGGCAGTTGCTGGCTGTTAGTTTTCTGATTATTGGCTCAAAGCAGCAGGGAATATTGAAGAAAGATGTATATGCGTACATTTGTTTATCCATTCTCAGTTGTACTGGCAGCCAGTGAAGCGCACACACAAGGATGAGTATATTACTGTCACAAATACACAAGCAGTTTGTTTGTAACAAGCTGTGTCTTGCACTGCCAGATGTCTAGACGTCATCCACAGATTGGCATTGTGCTAATTTGTGCAGGCAAGCACATGTCAGTTTGACTATTGTCGGCCATGATAGTGTCTCCACTGATGAACAGATTAGATATCTGATAATCTGATATAGAAAGATCAGCGCAAGCATACAAATATAGACTTGTTTGTGTACTTAGGTTGTGGCTGAGTTGATGTAATAATGTGCATGGTTTTGTGTATGTACTTGTTTTATTTCAGACTCATAGGGGCTTGTGACAGTAAAGATGCTTTTAAACAATAAATAAACGTTTCCTCTGTGGGTTGGGTTTAGGTGTAGGGTTGGGGGTAGAAAATACACAATTTGTATAGTAGAAGCATCATAATTACGTCTGTAAGAGTCCTACCCTATGATGTAGGAGTGAGAATGTGTGTGTGAGACAGAAGCAATAATCATATTTTACCAACCAATCACTAAACCTTTAGGATGGCAACATGTTTTTAAGTCCTGATATGTGTAGGATTCTTTTCCTATTTTTCTTTTCATCAAAATGATTCCTAATATTTAACAAGCGTTATGCTTTTGGAATTTTGTGTTTGCTACCTTAAACATCACTGAAGTACACAGTAATGTAAAAATACACAGTAAAAAATAAAATTATTTGAGAAAAAGTCATGACAACAAATGTTTTTATGTTACTTTGACTTATTTTATAAAGTAATTTTGTTTTAGTTATCCACAATGTAACTTTATTTTAGTCAGTTTGATGAAAGTGAGAAGACTAGAAAGGTTCATAAACAAAAAATATTTTGGTAACACTTTCAGAACTATTTCCCACTATTCTGATATTATTAAGATCTGTTTAGTACTTATAAAGTAGTCTATGATCTTATTCTGCATCCCTAATCCTACCTAATATACCTAACCTATTCATTGTGTTGCTGCTACCAACAATTCAATAAAAACTCAGCTAGGAGCCCTAAACGACAATCTGCACAATCACGCCAAGAATCTCGGAGTTATCTTTGATCCACTCTTGCAGTTTGACAAACATGTAAATGCGGTTGTGAAGAGCAGTTTCTTCCAGCTTAGATTGGTGGCAAAAGTTAAACACTTTCTTTCTAAAAAAGATTTAGAAATCGTAACCCATGCTTTTAATTTCTGTTCCGCAACAACTGAATCGATTCACAGGTGTGAAAGCAACCCTCAGCGTTCAAAAAGTTTTGGTTTAATGTAAGATTCCAGGTCCTCTATGTGGTGAGCCACAGCAAGATCACAGCTCCACCATGTGGTCATTCTTTTTTATGAAAATAGACCACTCTTATCAACACATGATAAAGAAGGATTGCATATTTTTGTACAATTAATCTTTTTCAGCCCCACTGAATGCAAATAAACATTTACAGTTAAAAATTACATATAAATGTGAAAGGAAAAGCTTTTGCTTCTTTCTACTAAACTTTCAGACAACACAGATTAAATTGTCGGTCCGAGTCCAAAAAGAGCTGAGCTGGAGTCTTTTATGTTGGAGTGTGGTCGAGTCTACAATGTGAATTACATTTGAAAAAATACAAATCTAATATTAACTATTACAAATGTTGTTCAATTAAAACTCAAAATCGAACCATTCTATAATATTTTAACTCTTCAGACTAGTGGCATAACAAGCCGTTTAATGCTTAATTGGTATTTTTAAAGGAACATTTTATTAATATTGCTGAAATAGAATTTAAATGATATACAATGTTGCCTGAAAAGTTAACAGTTTTGTATATTCTACCTAACAAATTACTACAAATCAGAAAACACTAAAGGGAAATAGTTACATAGTATATTTTTACATAGTAAAAATGTATGTTTACAAGCACTGTATTTCTGTCACATCATCAAGGAACATGCACTTTTTGGGGAAAAATGCAGTGAAATGTCAAAACATAATTATGCAGCACACAGAGTAAAAATGATGGGTTTCACAGTTTCTTTATGCTGTTCTAACACATTAAATTAACTCGTTGTTTGTACAGATTTAAGTGGAGAGAACATAAATCAATTACACTGTTCCAAAGAAACCCTAAGCATTGTGTTTAAATTCATTTAAAGTAAGTTTGAACAAGCAGCATACATTTGGTGTAGGTGACAGCAGATATTTATAAACATGTTGATGCACACATCGAGTCAATCATTAAGTTGATTATTCAGACACATGATTCACACTGTTCCTCAGAGAAGCACAACTCTTCAGTTTTCATTACAAAACAGTCAACAATGTTGTATCTAAAATGTAAGTTATGCTAACTATAGCCCTTAGAGTTAGTTAAGTCTTATTTAAACCTACAGTCAAGCTAACTATTGTAACTGACTGTGTCCATCGCAGTAAGACCACAGCAAGCATGTCTTATGGCTGCTCAGTTCATCAGATTGATGAACTGTAAAAATTCATTTATCATTCAAGCTAGTCACTTTCTTGCATCCTGCAGTTGAAAGAGACTTCCAAACAGTCAATGAGTGTACAAAACACTGCACAAAATTAAATGTGTAAAGAACTGCCATTTTAATAATCTACCATCATGTAATCTGAGTGTCCAATTTCTTCACTATTTGCTTTCCCCCTCTCCGCCTTGCTCATTCACTGACATCTGCTACAAAAAATTCTTTCATCAAACTATGAGGCATATCATACCAACGTCACAAACAGAAAGAAAAATCAGCAGATGGCAGCAGAGGTGAAATTATGTTTCTGTTCCCTCTAAATCAGGGGCCTCAAACTCAAATTGGCGCAGGGCCATTTCAGTGACTGACAATTCATACGAGGGCCGATTTAACCACTGATAATGCAAATCCGTATGTTTATCATGTCACACATCAGCTGCTGAAATATGTCTGGTTGTTGTGTGTATGGAAGAGCGTTAGACACACACTCAGTCATTGTTTCACAGAGTATATGCAGTCAAAACTCTAGCTTTTTGTTTCTTGTTGTACAGTTAGTCAGAATTATTAGCCCCCTTTGAACTTTTTTCTCTGTTTTAAAAAATATTTCCCAAATGATGTTTAACAGAGCAAGGAAATTTTCACAGTATGTCTGATAATAATTTTCTGGAGAAAGTCTTATTTGTTTTATTCCGGCTAGAATAAAAAGCAGTTTTTAAATATATAAAAAAAAATTAAGGTCAAAATTATTAGCCCCTTTAAGCTATATTTTTATTTAATAACTATACAATAACAATAACTTGCCTAATTATCCTACCCTGCCTAGTTAACCTGATTAACCTAGTTAAGCCTTTAAGCTGTATAGAAGTGTCTTAAAAAATATCTAGTTAAATATCATTTACTGTCATGGCAAAAATAAAATAAATCAGTTATTAGAGATGAGTTATTAAAACTATTTTGTTTAGAAATGTGCTGAAAAAAATTCCCTCTCCGTTAAACAGAAATTGGGGAAAAAATAAACAGGGGGGCTAATAATTCTGACTTTAACTATACACATTGAAGGGGTAGTTTAAATTACTATGAAAATACTACAAATTATAGTCATAATAATTGTTATTCTGTCCAAACCAATTGCATTGTCCAATAGCGTAAGGACAGCAGAATGCAGTTTGGGTGACTTAAATGACTTTACTGGCAATTGTTCTTCTCAATATCTACTACAACAAAGAGGGGAAAAGTACCTAGTAGCAGTACAATTTTACTAATGTACATGTTTTTATGCAAATATTAGCAAAATTATCATATTTGTTACACCACCACCATATCATATGCCATGAAGAAAAGTCTGTACAACAAAATACAATTGGTATAAAACCAATAATAATCAAACAAACCTTTACTGTTTACAATAGAGCTTTAGAAAAGAATACAGCACTTACGGACACATATTTTAACATTTAAATCAGCCACATAATTAAAATGCATGCGTATTGCTTTCGACCGTACTATCTGAATGCAGTACTATAATTGTCGAGTAGGTAGTGGGTCAAAACAAAACATTAAAAACATATGTTTTGGCACGCCGAATCTCATATTTTTGACATCAGTTGGGGGCCTGCGGGCTGGCAGTTTGAGACCTAGAAAAGCATGGAGGATAACTGCATAAATATAAATAATGACAAAAACTAAAATGGTCATTTTTGTTGCATTTACAAAACTTTACAAAAAAAAAGGGAAAAAAAATCCCAAAATTGACTCAGGCCAGGGATTTAAATAAAACTAAAATGCACCTTTTAATAACTTCACATACTTAAAGCTTTTTAAATATTTCAACTTTTAGCAAAGTTTAAAAACAACTCCCAGACATAAAAATCTGAGGATTCTTGTTTTCTCATTATAGCTTTTCAAGAGCCAAACATGTTTTGTTTCTCAGCCATAGTCCAATGGCAAATTTTTCACTTTAGCAGAATAAATTATTACAAACCAGCTAACCAGTTTCTGAATCCACTTTAACTCCAGCAAGTCAAGCCATCCTGATAAGACTGAGAGAAGACTAAACCACCTTCAAGAACATTACCTGAAAGTTTACCCAGGCATTTTAATGTCAGAGGGGAAACAGTTATACACACATAAGGCACAAATACTAATCTATTCAACATAGACTGATTTGTTAAGCATTTGTGATTCACTAAATGCATTTTAATTACATGCTGCAGATTTCCCATGTCCACAAATGTCCACCAGCATTTCATACGCAAACCTACGTGTGAGCTCAGGTGGGTTGTGGCAAACCCCAGCTGGGTATGGATGAAGAAGGAATCTCCCTTCTCAGCTCTAGGATCTTCTGACTGCGCTGAGCCTCAGTGTCTATGGTGTCCTGCTCCTCAAGCGACTGCCGGATCAGGGACTTGAGCAAGGGCAGTCCATGACCAGTCATGGCAGACACTGGCACGATGTGAGTGAAATGCATTAGGCTTTTAGGGATGACGTCTTCAGAAAACAGATGAATTGATTCTAAAAAAGTAAAGCACCACTTACAAGTTAGCAACCAAGAAAAAAGGCTTGTACACTACCATCAAAAGCTCCTTAAAAATCAATGCAAATGGAACGATCTTGTGAAACATATTTCAGCTAAATTTACTCATGGTACAAAATAGAGACTGGTAAAATAGCAAACAAATACAAATCTCTGACCCGGTCAACCTCCTACAAAACATACATTTGTGTATAGCAGCTATTTCTACACTGCTAATCAAACCTACATGAAAAGTAATTGAATCCAGTTGATCGCTAAAAGCATCCATCATTTTACAGCATTTTTCGGAGGTATATACTTACAATAACTCAAAACAAAGGCTATGTTTAAATGCAATCTGTGACCTACCTCCCTGGTTCTCCAATTGAGCTTCTAGCTCTTGGAAATGACTTTGAGCCTCTGGGAGATCCATTTTATTTATGACCAAGATAGCAGGCTTGCTTAACAGCTCCTCCTTGTACAACTCCAGCTCCTGTTTAACAAAGAAGGCCATGAGGAAGTATACAGCATAATCTTGTATGCAAAAAAAAAAAAAAAAAAAAAAGCATTACAGTCAAGTTAGACAAGTTTGTGTGTGTGTATGCATTTATATTAACAGAAGTGCTTTGAATCTGTATTTTTTAAAGTTTTTTCTAATAAGCCTACACTACCTGACAAAAGTCTTGTCATTGATCCCAGTTGTAAGAACAACAAATAATATTTGACTTGTAGTTGATCATTTGGAAAAGTGGCAGAAGGTAGATTTTTTATTTTTAATGAGATATTTGTTGAACTGCATACCAATTATCACAAATACTGCAGAAGACTTAATGGAACCTGCATGGACCCAAGATTCTCATAGAAACCAGTCAAGTGTGGTAAGGAAAAATCGTGGTTTGGCATTACATTCAGTATGGGGGACGTGCAAGACATCTGCAAAATGGATGGCAACATCAACAGCCTGAGGTATCAAGACATTTGTGCTGCCCATAACATAGAAAACTACAGGAGAGGGCAAATTCTTCAGCAGGACAGTGCTCCTCCTCATACTTCAGCCTCCACATCAAATTTCCTGAAAGCAAAAATGGTCAAGGTGCTCCAGGATTGGCCAGCCCAGTCACCAAACATGAACCTTATTGAGCATGTCTGAAGTAAAATGAAGGAGGAGGCATTGAAGATGAAGCCAAAGAATCTTGATGAACTCTGGGAGTCGTGCAAGAACGTTTTCTTTGCCATTCCAAATGACTAAGTAATTTGAGTCATTGCAGAGATGTATGGCTGCAGTTCTCAAAGCTCATGGGAGTGAAACACAATTTTAATTATTTCTACACTGAACCATGACTTAATATTTTATACTGTACATTATTTCTGTTAAGTGACAAGACTGTTGTCTCAACAAAGTCAGACATTACAGTCCTAAAATAATTTAAAAATCAAAGCATGATCATATTTTATTTTGGTAAAATAAGCATAATCTAGAGGCCTTTGCCTTTCATATAAGCCACTTTTGATACTAAATAGTCTACTAGAAGTCAAAATTTTTTTTTGCTGGTCCTAAAACTTGGACAGGCGATAAGACTTTTGTCAGGTAGTGTATATACATACAAATATTTCATTGACGAAAAAAACGCTGTATTATGCACAATAATAGTATTACTTTATGATAATATCTTCATTTGTTAGGTTAATAGGCAAGTTTGATTAGACAATGATTGGACAACGGTGGTTTGTTCTGTAGCCAATTGAAACTTATTTCTTAAGGAGGCTGATAATACTGACTTAATTTAAGAAATAAACGTCTTCAAAAGACAAATATATTAGGAAATACTGTGAGATTGTACTAGTTCTATTAAAAAAATCAATTTCTACAATTGTTTTTTTTACTTTTAAAAAAGCTGTTAAGCAACAAAGTAAATAAAAAACATGCATTTATTGTAAATAATAGTATTACTGTAAAAAAAATATTACAATTTTGAACAAAATTGAATTTATTTCACCTTGGATAAAAGCAGCACGGTTTCAAACGCAGACCTAAATGGCGTTTTACTAGCAAGCTGAAACCCGCAGACGTCAACCTGAAACATCAGAACATGATTAACCATATGTCTTTGATAGTACATAGTATTCAAGTGCTCAAAATAACATAATGGATGCAGTACCACAAACATGAGCTGTTTAGTTCTCTCTACATGCTTGAGAAATTTGTGTCCCATGCCTTTATTCACATGAGCACCTTCAATGAGTCCTGGTAAATCTGCTACTGAAACCTGAAAAACAAAATCCAGTAACTTACTCTGACTTCAGTCTAATAAATATGCGTGTATTATATGACAAACCATAAATATCTGTTCATCAAAACAAAACTATGTTGTAATTTTTTGTGTTTATTTTTTTAGACTACATTATGAGATGACAAGTATATATTGTGTTCATCAAGTTGTTTCCTTTCCCAGTACTGGGTTGCAGCTGGAAGGGCATCCGCGGTGTAAAACATGCTGGATAAGTTGGCGGTTCATTCTGCTGTGGCAACCCCTGATAAATAAAGAGACTAAACTGAAGGAAAATGAATGAAGGAATGAATGAAAGAAGTTGTTTCCTATATTAAAAGATTTTAGATTTACTAACAGCTTGCATCAGATTAAAATATTAAAAACTGAAAAGATCCACTATTAGGAATCACTAAGAACTAGGGATGCAAGTTATTGTGATAAATCTGATATTGCAATATATATTTTTGCTACAAAATATATTGCAATATGAATATAATTGGATTAAAATAGCACTATTCAGGAAGATTTCATGAATTTAGATTGCCTGGGGTGATCAAGTCTTTATATGCAGAAATCGAAAAAATATATAATTAATTAGAAGCATATATAAATACTAAAGAGCAAAAATTAAAGTGAAATGAACAGTGCTTTATAGTTTTATGGGGAGTCTTACCATATTCAAATCATTATGTTATGTCATCATAATATTTAATAATAGCTTTATCTTTTAATCTTTAATAAATTATCTAATCCTACAATGTGACTATTGTGGATACACACACTGCGATATCTATGCTCAAACAATATATTGTTCAGCCCTACTAAGAACATAAAATCTATAAAGTTTTGAACAGGTTGATGACCTTACTGCATGTGCATTTGTGAGAGATTCCCTTTCAGACGCAAGTACTGAAATAAACCATTCATTTGATTTTCCATTTATTGTAATGTGATATTTCCCAGAGATGCGTAAAAACGTGATGGATAAGTTGGCGGTTCATTCCGCTGTGCCGACCCCAAAATAATAAAGGGACTAAGCCGAAAAGAAAATGAATGTATGAATGTAATTTGATACAGGTAATTTACTGGTTTGCAGCATTATTTAAAACCTAAAGAAGAAAGTCTTAAACCATATTGTGCTGCCTTGTTAAAGATTATCTTTAAATTTAGATTTTCTTTAATTAAAATATAAAACAAAGTCTTATTGATTTTGCTACTTTTTATCCCAATATCCCAAATATTTTGAAGAATGTTCAAATCCAGAACTAAGCAATTTTAGCTTAGTGACAGAGACCATGTCCATTGTCCTCATGCTAATAACATTACGCACAAAACCGATTTTCTATTTTGGTTTTATAGAAAACAGGGAAACATCAAAGACCCCAATACGTTGCATTACATTAAACTGCACAGAGCGGCATTATAACAAATGTCATATAGCACTGTTTCTTCCCCATGTAAGCACAACTGGAAGCGGAATAAATCTCTACTGCTTTCATGCCCCTTTGCGCTTGTCTCTCACCAGCAACTGGTTCAGTGGTCTCCTTTTGCTTCAAATGCTGTCAGCTTTACTCTGCTCTACACTACCATGATAATAAGTTATGAATACTTGAGTCCGTGAACATGGTTTCTGCAGGAGTACTGTGGGATGCAATGAAGAAGACAACTCCCATGATTCCACATTCAGGCAAGCGGTCATCAAACTACACTTTTGTTGGTTGTGAATGTGCATCATCTAACAGTGAAAAAGCACAGTATTTAATTTAACTACCCGCACATTATTATTATTATTATTATTATTATTATTATCATCATTGGGTTTGTTTAGGTGTGGTCAATTTATTTAGCACCACTCTTAATAATGAGTCTTTGTGTTCATTAATTTCTCAGATCATCCACAGAACTTTCCAGTCTCATTAGTGCTGTCATGGCATTGCATTATTATGCCGATTTACACTGTTTAACAAATCTGGCCCGAAGACTCACATAATGTGGTCTTCTGAACAGGCGTGCCGTTGTCATAACTACAGTAAGTCATGACATGACAGCATCCTCCTGTGATTAATAATGCCATTTCAGGGCATTTTGAAGAGCCTGTCATCCTACCTGCTTGTGGTCATCATACATGACCTTTCCAATTTCAGGTTTTATCGTCGTGACTAAAGGAAAATAAGAAAGAAAAGAAAAAACAACAACTGTCAAACTAATAATCATGTATAAATGTAATGTATAGATTATACGCTTATATACACACAATTGATTCATTTTTTTATTAACTTTTTCAGATGTATTAACTATCTTAAATTAAATAAAAGAAGTTTCACTACATTAGTTTAAATAATCTATTGCTGAATTCTGGTACTTACAGGGATAGTTGGCGATCTTTGGTTTAGCATGAGACAAGGCGGTCAGCAAGGAAGATTTGCCTGCATTAGGAAACCTGTCAATATAATGCAATTGTAAATCTATGAAAGGTTTGACATGTCAAATATGCATTAACATTGAGAGAAAACAACTAAATGCATTATTTTGCTTCATTTTAACTGTATTTTTTGGCTTGTAATTTGTTTTTCCTTGTAAAATTTCCCAACATTTGAGGCCAATTCTTCCTATCCCAATGCACATTCCAAGAATAGATTCTCTCACCCAACAAGTCCGAAATCTGCAATGAGTTTGAGGTCCAGCCGGATATTTCTGGTTTGGCCTTTATTAGGCAAGAACCCTGATTGTGGAGAGCCACCGCGACCACCTTTCGCCACCAAAAGCTTGTCTCCTTCACGGTTCAATTCTCCTAAAGCAAAATGACACAAAGTACAATTTCAAATGAAGCAGCAAATGGTGTTTGATAGAAAGTTTAAAAAGTGAGTAAATATATTTGCAGAAAAACAACTAATAAAGTAGTGAAGTGATGTGAGAGATGATTTAGATATTATAAAGATTACCTAGCATTCTCCCATGATCTGATGTAACACTGATTCCTGTGGGTGCAAAGACTTCAACGTCCTCTCCTTTAGCACCTCGCAAAGCTTGAATACTGATAAAAAAAAACAATTTACAATTTTACTTACTTAAAATTTATATGCTACAAAATCAGCTAAACAAAACAAATCAGATACAGCCAGCAGCTATTAAAATGAAAAAATATCATGTGTTGAACACTCTCAATAGCACAGCTGAGGTTCCTTGAGCAAGACACCAAACTCCTACTGCTCCCCAGCATTCCACTGCTCCAGATGCGTGTTCACAGTGTGTGTGCAAACTAAGTTGATTTGGATAAAAGTGTCTGCTAAACATAAATATTTAATAAAAACACTATGCTAAAAAAAAAGGAGGTATTAGTTTTTGTCTTTCACAAAATTGGAGAAAAAAATACAATTAAACAGAGAACTGATTGATTGTGAATGTGTAATATCCTAAGCTGTTTCCAAAAACAGAACAACATGGATTAACACTGTAATATGCTGGAGCGTGTGCATTGTGCATCATTCACCAACACTGGAAAAGCGGGAAAACATGATTCTGCAGGCAACATATGGCAAGAGGAATGCAACTGTTCATATATAGATCTATTAATGGTGTGACATCCTGTCTACTGAGATACTTTTATCTGATCAATTTTGCATCAATTATGTTTGCTTTATGTACTCCCATTTATAAGGATTCATTGTAAGTTTGCACGTTTTAACAACCTTAAATGATATTTGCTTAGCTATGGCCAAATCATTTATTTAACTAAATGCTTCACACGAGAAGCTGTGTAAAACCACTCACCATATTCACTAAAAATTCTCATAGAATTTAACATTTAGCATATTCCCTAAAATCACAATTTTGCTTATTTTAACCTTACATGGGATAAGACACACGGATCAAATCATTTGTGCACAGCAGGTTCTCCTTGTGCTGTTCGTCTGGCTGAGTGCAAACAATTCATTCTTTTGCATATTTTAATTTGAACAGGTGGAAGACAAGATGTTCAAAAACAGGTTTTCAATCTGTTATTCACATAAAGCCATTGAATGACTTTAAACAAGGTAAATACCTACCAACCTATCTATCTATCTATCTATCTATCTATCTATCTATCTATCTAGCTATCTAGCTATCTATCTATCTATCTATCTATCTATCTATCTATCTACCTTTTGTTAGATTCATATTGTTGTGCTGTTTCAGGTTTCAGAATTATAAAAACAACATTCATTGACATTGTCTTATATTTTCAATAGGCTATTTCATGGCAATAATTTAAGCATTAAGTTACTGAGCTTCCAATATATCAGTAAATCAGATTCTCCAGACAAAGGGAAGAATAGCACCTACAACACGTTTCAAAGTTCTTACTCCAACACAGACAATCAAAAGGAGAGATCACATAATCTGGTAGATAAAAAACAATATACATCAAAACAAAATCTCCATTTTATGATATCATTAAGAATAAATATATTTTTATAAACTATATAAAGGGGTTAGACAATGAAACTGAAATGCCTGGTTGTAGACTACATTAAGTTATTAGTATGGTGTAGGGCCTCCTTTTGTGGCCAATACAGCATCCATGTCATTAAAATGACATATACAAGTCCTGCACAGAGGCCAGAGGGATTTTGATTCTCCTTGCAGAAAAGTGGACAGCTCACTATGTGTTGCTGGCGGAGAAAAGCGTTTCCTGACTCGACCCTCCAAAACTCCCATATATATATATATATATATATATATATATATATATATATTAGCCCCCTTTTGATTTCCTTTTTCTTTTTTAAATATTTCCCAAATGATGTTTACCAGAGCAAGGAATCACTTTAAGTGTGTATATATCTTTATATTCATATTTTTAATTGAAGCTGTAAAATATCATATTTGGGCATATACATTAGATTAGTCTGGAGCTTATTTAACAAAATAACTTACGATAACGGTCCAAAAATTAGTACACCCAAATTTGTATGCTATAGAAAAATGTTAAATACAAATAAAAAAATAGGAAAAACCTAAAAATAATTTAGTAGAAATTTTATTTTTTTGCAATATTTTGTCTGAATTTAATTGTATTATTTTTCAATTTCTAAATATGTTTTGTGACAAAAAGATTAAATATTATTTTAATAAATCTGCTTTGTTAAATGCTTATATTCACTGAGAAATAAATAAAAATGTTCTTTTTCAAAATTATATATATATATATATATATATATATATATATATATTTTTTTTTTTTTTTTTTTAAACAAGAAATTTCTATTGCATTTCTATTGCATATCAGATGCATTTCCATTTCTCTCATCAATCAGAATTAAAGGACTCACCTGCTGTTTGAACCAACACCAGCAATGAACCGCTTGTCAGGGTGCTTGTCTTTAATTTGCTTCAATCTAGTGTCTTTTTTGGCTACCACCCATACATCTCCACCATCCCCTCCATGTCCACCTAAACGGGGCAAACCCATTCCTCCAGTACCACCTCTAACATACAGCCGTACATTATCCACAAAATTGCCATACTGAAATAAAAAAGACAAAAAATTATGGGTTAATTGTCATACAATTTTGTAGCATTGTCATGAACAGAAAGTTCAAGAGAAAATACTGACTATTTTTTTATCGTAAATTTACAAATGATTTACTGTGACCTGATCTTTTTTATTATGTTCTTGTTGAATATAAGTTATTTCAATTGCCCAAACTGTGACATTCTCAAAAACTTTAAATATTATATTAACGCATTTACATTTTATATTATTTTAATATGATTACATTTTAAAAAATATTAAGCATTACAATATAAAAAAAATACAAAAATCTTGAACTGCAAATCAGCATATTCAAATAATTTCTAATTAATAATAGTAAACTTTATTATACATAAGTTAATTACTATCCATTGCTCAAGGGCGTTTAACAATAAGAAGCAGCACATGAAAAATAGTCATATTCCCTAAACGAGTATAAGGACACATTCCCGCTGTTATTCACTTATAAAAAAAGCGAATAACAGTTCATCATGACGCACAATGTCGTATACACACAATGTCATCAATATTGGTGCACTCAGTGCCCTCTGAAGTTAACAGACGTCAACATTACAGAAGAAACAAAAAATATGACATGATGGATAACGTAGTTATTCACGTCATTCTGCAACCGCTGGTCTATAACGAAATTGAAATAACTTAAGTAACTTAGGGTTATGTACACATGAAATGCTAATCTAAATATAACTATTTATGAATAAAAAATGCATTAACTATGAATGAAATAATGCTGTTAAAATGGCGTGATTTATTCTAGCATCACCTAAAATTACGTTGCATATCTTATTATTCGTAACAGTCAAATAATTACGCAGTAATTTGCTACACACGGTCTGTAAACGATAGATACAGGAGCATGTGTAACTTAGGTCGGGCTATCAGCATCTAACGTTACATTAGCTAACGTCAGCGTTAAATCCAATTCGACGAGCTGGTCGACGTTACTAACCTTCCGGAAACAAATTCTGCTTGTCCACACCATCCCAAAACAACTATTGAAAGAAAAGAACGTACTGAAGTGATTGTTTTAAGCTACAGCGTGACTGAAGTTAAGGGCCAAACACGTGTATACTTCCGGAAACATGGCAATGTGCGCTGTGATTGGCTGCAAGGGCTGTCTATCACCCGTGTTTCCGCCTCTGCATCATAGTGAAGGCGTGAGCTCTCTTTATGAGGGACTTCACTTTAGTTTCTCCTATCCTATTTCTGTTTTATTGCTTGACACAATACATATGATTTCTAATGCAACGTTTAAGAAATCTCCTGGAATAAACAATTAAGCGTAAGTCAAAAATGAAATTACACTCAAGTTACAATTTGAGCCAATTTGTCGCCAAATTGATGATTTTTCGACAAAAGACAACAGATATTTGTTCTAATAATTACTATTGAATAAATAAAGAAATTAACGATTTTAAAAGTGTAGTAAGCGTTCTTGTTTAGCTTATTAGCTACAAATTATTACTCATTTATCACCATTTTTCCAACCCCGCTTTTAAGTGAAATAATTTGTGGCTGACCAATTGGCAAATAATAGCAGGCTAATCATTTTCTCTGAGTACTTGTGTTCTTTAGATTGTAATTGAATTACGTCCTTCACGTCAGGTGCTTTTCAGTGTAAAGTGGAATGAGCTACAGTCAACAGCATGACGCTGGAAACGTGGGCGCGCACGGCTTTTAAAGTCTCCATAAGTCGTAAAACACTCGCTCAAAGACAATTATTCGCCTCAATGGTATGAAAGAAAACGGGTCTGCAGATCAGTCGCAGGACAGAAAAAACTGAACGACAAATTGTAAGTTAATTATTTAATTTTATTAAAATATTTTGCTGTGGTAGGAGCTTAATTTAAAAGTCGTTTTTTGCATGGCATATAAATGCTGAATGCGACTAGTACTGAAACATCCTCTGCTTAGTAAGTTTTCAAGTTAAAAACAGATTTACCTGTTGATTCCAAAGGTTCCAATGGAACGTTTGATGGGGGTCCTCGCCGGCCAGTGGTGGCGCCTTCTGTCAGTGTGCTTGCTGCTGCTCGCCAGCGCTTCATCTTACTCCATACCCAGTCTCGAGGCGCTGAACACCGAAGGCATAGGGGGCGGAAAGGCTCCCGGGCACCTTGGCGAGATAAACCGTGAATGCTGGGACGCATCGTCAATAGCGGTTATACAAGGGCGTAAATTGCGCATCGCCGACTCGGTTGCAGGGCTCTGGGACTTTATGACATACTTAAGCGGGTCAAATCAACCAACACAACAAGACATGTTCATGGAGCTCGCGCAGGTGTTTTGGGAAAAGTATGTGGACTGCGTGCTGGCACGCGCGCACGGACTGGGCAGAAGAGCGAGGGCGTCCAGGCAAGAGATCATCAAAGTGTTGACTTACCATTCGGAAGGGATGGACATCTAGTTTAGCGTTTGTCCGAGTTTTTGTCATTCGAGATGTGAAGATTGTAGTTCGTTATTTCTTTGTGAAGCCGTCTTCTCTCAAACTGCAGCGAAATAAGCTTGTCGAAATAAATGTCGCACCAATTGTTGCACCAGTGTCAGATATTAAAACATCTTTTATAGGAACATGTTGTGTATAGGCTACATCTGTTTTTGCAAAATCATCTTAAAGGCATAGGTTACCCAAAAACTAAAGATTCTGTCAGAATTGCTCAACCTTCACTAAAGATATTTTGAAAAATGCTGAAAACCTGTAAGCAATGACTTCCATATTACTTGTTTTATTTAATATGATCAGTGGTTACAGGTTTCTTACATTTTCCCAAAATATCTTATATTGTGTTCAACAGAAGTAACTAATAAAGATTTGAAACGACTTAAAATTGGGGAGTAGTGAGTAAATGTTAATTTCTGGGCGAACTATACCTTTAATTTACTATAAATTAATTGTTATTTGTAAAGATTTTTTTTTTATTGGCCACTATAATACATGTGTAAAAGTACAGGAACATTCTTTACATACTTTGACCTAATTTATTGTGAGATATAGTATTTATATATAGGCCTAATATTTTCAAAGAACATACAATACATTTGGATGTTGAGTAAATTTGACATACCCAGGGAGCATGACCCTTGAGTTCAGTGAGTCATTAATACAGTGCAGATTCCTGCAGTGCCACAACAACCCCAGACAATAAACACAATCAGTGTTTCAATATAGCAAATCAACATCCAATTATGGTGCAAGCTGCTCAACTCCCCAACCTGGCTACTATGTTAAAATGTAGTATTTTATTACAAAGCTCTAAATGGTGGTAAGCAACAGTGTATCAGCATAGTATATTGTGTTGAACTTGATCAAAATCTCAGATCTGTGATTATTTTACTAGGAGGTTCTCTCAGTTATAATGATTCATTTGAGTGAGTTTGAGCAGAGCAGTTCAATGCATTTAGCTAATTATCACTTACCAATCCATCAGGTTCAGATAGCAGGATTAATCTTTATAACATTCTATAAGGACATGGACACATACAAGATGGTGATGTTTCACAGACCATGTGAAAGTTTAATTTGTTTATTTATACCATCAAGTATGATACATCATGAGCATGAGCTTATTTAAGGCAGAGGTGTTATAGTTAACTAAAATAAAAACAAAAATTTTCTTCCTTCCAATTTTAATGATAATAAAAGACACAAATGTTAAAGAGGGGATATAAAATATCATGATTATGTTTACAATTATTATTTCTGGAGTGACACAGTAGTTAGCACTGTCTCCGTACAGCAAGAAGGTTGCTGGTTCGAGTCCTAGCTGAGTCAGTTGGTATTTCTGTGTGGAGTTTGCATGTTTTCCCCGTGTTTGCGTGAGTTTCATCCGGATGCTCCGGTTTCCCTGACAGTCCAAAGACGTCCGGTATAGGTAAATTGAATAAGCTATATTGGTCAAAGTATATGTGTGTGAATGAGTGTGTATGGTTGTTTCCTAGTACTTGGTAGCATCTGGAAGGACAACCGCTGTCTAAAACATATTCTGAAATAGTTGGCAGCTCATTCTGCTGTGGAAACCCCTGTTTAATAAATGGACTAAGCCAAAAGAAAATTGATGAATTGATTGAAAAAGTGAATTGATTAATTCTCACTTTATCTTGCCTACTGTATCTTGATAAGCCTGCTAAAATGTAATAAATAAACAGACAGCAATTTATTTCTCCCTTCATTTATTTAATGTTATTTCAAAACGTAAATCTTTTCTGCTTACCAAGACTGCATTTATGCATTCATTCATTTTCTTGTCAGCTTAGTCCCTTTATTAATCCGGGGTCGCCACAGGGGAATGAACCGCCAACTTATCCAGCACATTTTTACGCAGCGGATGCCCTTCCAGCTGCAACCCATTTCTCAGTTGCAACGCCAACTGAGCCCAGGATCGAACCAGCGACCTTCTTGCTGTGAGGCGACAGCACTACCTACTGCGCCACTGCGTCACCCCAGACTTCATTTATTTGATCACAATACAATAACAATAACATTTTTATAAATTACATTTAATATACTCTTGTGCTTCCAAGTATAATTTCATATATCATTTAGTTTTCAATGTAAGCTGATCCTTAGGAAATTATTCTGATTATTATAAAAATCAGTTGTGCTGCTACATATTTCTGTGTAAACTGATACAAAACATTTAAAAAAATACAATTTAATCAAGAACAATTATCAAACTGGTAAAATGATTTCTGAAGAGTCATGTGACACTGAAGACTGGAGTAATGCACTGACAATGGGCTATATGCACACAGACTTTTAATTTCAGCCAGCCAGCCCCAGCGCTTCTGCTGAACCGTCTTTCCATTATAAATTCCCACATTTAAGGTTTATTTTCTTTAAAAAAAACCTATCAAGTGGGTCTCAGACTGGACAAGAAGCACTGCAGTAATTTACATTTCCCACACCACATCTTTCAAATATGACTAGCCTGCTGATCCTGACGGCCCTAGCCGAAACAGTGTTTCATCTCGTTGAACAACTAAATGACTGGATGTAATTACATTACAACATCGATGCTGTAAACGCAACCTTGTTAAATTGAAAATAGTCGCATGAAGCTTTCACTGAAAGTTGATCATAGGCTGAAGCACACTAGCTGTGCATTTAGACCATTAACATAGGAAAGTCATGTTAAATGTAAACATTTTCACAATATGGTTTGATTGTATTTTAGCTTAATTTTTAACAATGTATAGTAGTAGTAATACAAAAATGAATAAAAATGCAAATGTTTAAAAAAAATAAAAAAATGTTTCATTAGTTAATGTATTTACTAAGATGACCAAAAATGAACAATACTTGCATTTATTGATCATACTTTAACATTTACTAAAGTATTATTAAAAGCAAAGCTGTGCTTGTTAACATTAATTAATGTACCATGAGTTAACATAAAGGCAACACAGTGGCGCAGTAGGTAGTGCTGTCGCCTCACAGCAAGAGGGTTGCTGGTTTGAGCCTTGGCTGGGTCAGATGGCATTTCTGTGTGGAGTTTGCATGTTTTCCCTGCGATCACGTGGGTTTCCTCCAGGTGCTCCGGTTTCCCCCATAGACCAAAGACTTGCGGTACAGGTGAATTGGGTAAGCTAAATTGTACGAGTGTGAATGAGTTTGTATGGATGTTTCCCAGAGATGGGTTGTAGCTGGAAGGGCATCCGCTGCGCAAAAACATGCTGGATAAGTTGGTAGTTCATTCCACTGTGGCGACCCCAGATTGTGTTGTTCATGGTATTAAATAGATAAACTAGTAAAACTATATTATAAACTGTTACCCAAACTAGTATATCACAGAAACACAAACACTGGCTTTATGTGGTACCAGTTAAACATATAAAATAGACCAATACAATGAAATATCCAACACTCACAAAAAAATAAATAAATAAATAAAATAAAAAAGGAAGAAAAGAAAAATCCAAAAGGTACACTTATTTTTGGTGCTTATAATGGCAACTTTTAAGGTACCAATATGGACCCATAAGTTGCAAACCTTTTTTTTGTTAAGTTACTGCCCCAGTGACATCTTTTGTCCCTTTACATCTGAAAGTGTATAATGGCCTACACATAATAGATTAAAGGCTTTTTAATTGAATATTATTGTTTATGTTTATGTTTCCTTCCTTTATGTTTCCTTATAAAGAAAGACAAACCGACAACCAAATAAGTGTGAAGACAAAATGTGTGTGTGTGTGTAGTGTAGTGTATAGAATGGGCAATGCCAATCCTAGAAGAGCATTGGTGTTCCTGAAGGGAAACTCATTTGAGGTTTACATGCTGGACTTCTGTAAAACTATGGCGCTCCTCCAAGCTCTTTAACCTGACGCTGCAACGTGCACTCGTCTCACCGAACGTCTCACTGAACGTCTCACTGACGTCTTAAAAAATATTTTTTTTGCTATTAAATCCATGCAATTTAAGACGCTGACGTGACGTAGACGTCACGTTGACGTCACGTAGACGTCACGTAAATCACGTGTGGCAGTGAAGTGTCAAGCCAGACGTTACGCGTTATTCACGTGTAGCAGTGAAGTTATTTATTTATTTTTTTGCTAACACGTATCATAACACGCTGCTCACACGGCTCAGTGCAGTGTGTGAGGCAGTGCACAATTTCTTGCCCTTCATACATTCCTCTCAATGGACGTGACATCAACGTCTGACTTGTTACATGACGTCTGCGTCTACCTTTTTTTTTTAAATATATATTTTTGAGCAGTTTTTAGTGCGGCTGTTAGCTTTTTGCCGGCTAACTTATACAATATACAATAATGTTCTGCAAATTAAACATAAATATATTAATATATAAAGATATTTGTTTTCAAGATAGCATAAAAACGTATAAAAATGTATAAGATAAATAACAAATGTCTCCGGAAGTAAAGTTTAGGTTGTTTGTTAGTTTAATCATGTCATTTAGTTTTATAAAATCCTTTTTAAATTCGTTTTACATTTGAGTCTTATTGTGTTTTATTTTTTACATGTTTAATGTAGCCTACAGCATATCAGTGATGACCAACTCATCTATCGCAATCGCCTGTTAGATCTGATACTTTTGCTGTAAAAATATTAGAAAAATAGAAAATTATTTTTTCTAATTATTTTTAAAGCACCTGTATTCATCTTACGTTTAAAACGTAATAGGATTCTTTGAAGAAAAAAACAACTTATTTTATTCTTTTTTTTTCTTTTTTTTTAGAAAGAAAATTTATATTTTTATTCAGCAATAATGTTATGCTGATAGTATTTATTTTTTTGATAATAATTTGCCAGGATTCAAATCAATCAATCAATCCTGTAAAAATATCATTGAAAAACTTATTTAACGTTAATACATTGAATTATCAGGTGACATAAAAATGTAAAAAATTAAACTTTGCATCACATAAATAAACAAAGTATATTAAACTAGAAAATAATTATTTTAAATTGTAATAATATTTTCTATTAACCAAACCCCGACCATTTAATAAAAAATAAATAACCAAAACAGTGTATAATCCTAAAACGTTAGCCTACTGCTATTAGAAATATATATATATATATATATATATATATATATATATATATATATATATATATATATATATATATATATATATATATATATATATATATATATATATATATAATTTTTGTGTGTGTGTGTGAAAATGTGCTTTAAATGTTAATGTAAAATCGCCAGTAGGTGGTAGAATGTCACTATTAATTGAGTCATTGCTCATTTAAACGGTTGATATTCAACACGAAACAATGTCATATTGCTTAGAGGCAAAACAGCTCCGTGGCTGTGTTTGCAGTTTGCTAAAAAAAATCTTTTTTTTTTTTGATAAATAGAACAAAATTAGCCAATATGTTGTCTGAGAATATTAACTTCATGTTTATTTAACTGTTGGATAAACTCAATATCACATTTGTGATTTTTGCAATTTTTTGTTGTTGCTAAGTTTCTATTATTGTTGTGAGTATAATTATTATTTGTATTTTTTGGATGTTCAACAAGTTCAACATAAATAAAATAATCAATTAATAAATAAACAATTTGCTACAAAAACAATTATTTATATTAATGATTTAGTCGATGTTAAATTATCTAGCATTTAGCAACCTGTCCTATGTTAATTTCGACATTTTATGCAGCAGGGTATAGGTATCGCTATCCGACCACAAACCGGAAAAGGACGCAACTTCCTCATACCGTTGTTGACATTCATTTGCAGAAATGAATGAAGGTTTAACGTAAGTTTATTCAGACAAAAAAAAAACTTTCATGTATATTTGTTATTATCACTATTTTGTTGTTATCACTATTTTGCTGTATATACTTACGTAAGCCTACTTGCTAAGTCGTCGTCCTAGTTTTAGAGAACAGAAAAATGTAGTCATGTTCTATATTTAAGTAGAGTAATGAAGTGTGCCCTTTGCACTTGCGGTTTTTTAAAAAAAAATTATGTGTGAATCTTGTCAATGGGACATTGTTTAAAAAGATCACGATTCGCACTTATCAACTAATTGCTTCGTACAGTTTGATACACAGGGTTACAAAAACACAGCCGTTCGACAAAATGCCTTCCTCTTGTGTGACAATTCTCTCACTCCACCGCTTCAATAGTCCCACATCATATTCGTTAGACGCCCACTCGATAATTAAAAACACATCTTATTTTTATTTCAATTTATTATAATAAACCACACAATAAATAATTACCCTCACCATCAAAAACATAATTTACAGCAAAATAGCATATCAATTATTATCATTCACTTATTCATGTCTACTGTACATCAATACAATGAAATTCCGACATAAAAATAACAATTTTCATCTCATTATTTGTATCACTACATTTTCAAAATCCATGATTCAAAATATTATAGCTAAACAACAAACTTAAAGAAACACAAAAATGTCCAACTGCTCATTTATTCCTCTTGGTGTAAGAGATTTTAATTTATGAATCCAGAACGCTTCTATTTGAAATGATCTTTTATTCAAATTATCTCCTCTATACTCAAACACTTCTTCGATTTCTATGAATTCTAGTTGTTTAAAGTCATCAACAAGTATACATAACCGGTAGTTTATTAGGCCAGCCAGGAGTAACCCAAAACCATTCTGACAACTGTATAACAGAGTGATAGCCACTTTCTATTATATTCGCTCTCTCTGTGTTTAATACTATTATTTATTTATTTTTTATATTTTTGTAGACTTTCTGATGACATCAGACAAGTGCTGGGGGGGTTCCTAAACCACCTAAGTGAAAATCTTGCACAAAACTCATCAGAACAAACTGAAATTGTTCTCCGGCAGGCAGAAAACATTATGGAATTTTTGCTGCAGTGTGTTGATATGCCTCATGAGTGTATTGACCAGGCAATTGAGAAAATATCCAGAGCTTGTGGTCTTTTACAAGCTAACATGAATGACTCAACTGCACGATTTCGAGTTCCAGCACTACGTTCTGGGGAAAGAGGTCGTCCAACTTTATTAGTCACGTATGACCAGCTAGAGTTCCTGCTTGAGCTGCATTTCTCAGTTCCAGACATGGCCAGATTGCTGGGTGTGAGTAAATCGACTGTCAAGAGAAGACTCCGTGAGTTCAATCTGTCAGTTAGACAGGCCTACAGTGATATTTCTGATGAGGACCTGAGAAAACATTTTGAAGACTTCATTTCGCAGTTCCCAAACTCTGGCTACAGAGTTGCTACTGGTTTTTTGCAAGCTCGCGGTGTTAGGTAAAGGCTTATGAGCAATGTTTTACCTCTAAATAGTGTTATTAACAGATGCAAAGCAAATATTATTTTAATGACCCTGTCACCAAATACTGAACACCCTATTCATGATTTCATGTATTCATATATTAGTATTTGTTTTCTTCTTTCTTCTTCCACCAAAAACCTTCTAGCTGTACTCTAAATGCCTTTTAAGTGTATTCTACAAAAGATTTTTTTTTTTACATATGCACATTTCAAACACTTTTGTCACCACTAGAGTACAACGATCAAGGCTATTAGCAATGCTTAAAGCAGTGGATCCCCTGGGGACAGCTCTACGAGGGGTTCAACTCAACATCATACAAAGAAGATCCTATTGTGTAAGAGCTCCATTGGAACTGTGGCACATTGATGGAAATCACAAGCTGATCAAGTGAGACTCAATTTATATGTTGTTCTTACAAATTTCTTTGTAGTATTATTTGTTCTTCAACTTTTTATGAAGGATAACAAACTTGGCAATAAAAGGTTTCTTACAAATTTTCACATTATGCTGGAATGCTGTTTTTGTACAGTTGGCGAATTGTAATTCATGGAGGTATTGATGGGTACAGCCGCAAAATAGTCTTTCTGAGAGCCAGCAACAACAATCGGGCAACAACTGTGTTGAGTTGCTTTCTTGCCGCTGTTGAAAAGTTTGGCTTACCTGTGAGGGTAAGAAGCGACAAGGGTGGAGAGAATGTGGAAGTTGCCCGGTTTATGCTGGAACACCCTCTTCGTGGACCAGGTACTCATAAAGAATAGGTCATAAGTGCATGTGTTGTTTTATATACATTTTTATGTAACAATACATATTTTTGTAATATTATTAAAATTATTAATGTTATTATTTTGAATACAATGTTTTGCTTCCCAAAAGCCTAAATCATATAAAGGCATAGTTCAACGAGTCCCTATCTGTAATCCCGTTATCCCCTGTCATCTTCATCCATTTTGTCCACTTGGCAGCCTTGGTCTCCACTGCTATCCTGCAACAAAAAAAAAAACATTGCTTGCTATTATAAGCTACATTACCTGTTTGAATACTCCACACTGCCTTATGTTTTTGAGTTGTGTTCTGTTAAATACATGCTATTGACGTATGTTCTTGATCCCGTTCTTGTGCATGCATTCATGTGACAAATGACCAGATTGAATGGTGTGTTATCTCCGCCTGTTGATTATGCTAAACCATTTATGGAACTTGTCAAACAGTTACACAGAGTGTTACTATCGTCATCCATCACTTGCACTGCAGAACAATCTGCAAGTCCCAAGACCCACTCAGTGACCTTAACTTGCATAGCATGGTATTGCAGCAGCTTCTTATTATAATGTTGTCTACTTTTCAAGATGCAGCCACAGCTGTTTTCAACTGATAGAGTTTTGCTAGTGTACATCGTTTTGCTGCTCACCGGCCATGTGTTACAATGGGCAAACTCTATTTCTAATAAGTCTGGTCCAATCACAAGATCGCAGGATGCATTCTTCAACCATTATAAGGAGCCATTTGGCCAGTCTGCTAGTGATCTATCTATGACCAAGCTACATCAAGGAAAGTCAGTTGCAGTTATCCATCCGAGATTTCACCATAAATCTGTAAAACCTTATCCAATGCTCAATCCAGATCAAATTTTTATTTCTGCTTGCAAACCGAATGTTTTGGCCCTGCATTCCCCACCAGTTGCACATGTTGCCTTTCCTAGCCATTTCCTAGCCAAGTGGACACAATTTGACTATCACCCTTTGATAGACAGCAGTGCATTAAGAACCACCTATCCCTACTCTGTGCAAATGCTCATCTCAAAGAGATCTGGTGAGTTCAGTCCAAATTCAACCACACAATCTAATACTAAAACACTCCAGTATCAATTATGTCTGCTACCCTATATTGGTAGGGTCTATAACTGTTCCAAAACTTGCCTACATTTGCCTCGTTCCAGCTGTAGACCACATTTTTAAGCAGAGCAAGAAGGTCGGGGACTCAGCTCATCTCCATCTGCAGAGGGCTGTTAGGAAGCACATAAGCCAGGCTGATGTCTGAAGAACAACAATATAACACCCAAGACAAAAGGTCTTTCTCAACCAAGGCTTCTGATTAGCCTGCTACATGCTGAGTCCCAGAAACATGGGACCATTTAATATGTCAGATAATTGACCAGCTTAACTTACTTTAACAATACCATATTTTACCTATGTTTTGGATTTTTGTTCTCTTGAAGGAACATCATAGAAGTCTTGTGTTGATTACATCTTTCTGCTATTTTCTTCAGTTGTTGTGTCACCTCGCTGCCTGGTAAATGTATGTATTGTATTGTAATTTTTTTTTCTTTTCTAGAAAATACCAGTTTTATTACTGGCAGAAGTGTACACAACCAAAGGATTGAGCGTCTTTGGCGGGACATCTGGTGTGCTGTCACTTCAAGTTATTATTCTGCGTTGCAATGCCTTGAAGAAAGTGGCACTCTGGACATTCAAAATGAAATGCATGTTATATGCCTACACTATGTGATGCTGCCTCGAATCAACATGCACCTGGATCTGTTTCGGAGAACTTGGGATAATCACCCTCTCTCCTCTGAGGGAAACCGTTCTCCACAACAGCTGTGGATAGGAGGCCAGCTTCTAACTACAGAGACTCCAAATGATCCAGTTAGTAGCCTGATGCTGTTTTGTTTAGCATAACCTTGAAATAATGACATTGTTCACAGGGGAATTTCCTAATGTGTGTCTGTTTCATTTAGACTGATTTCACTTACTGGGGAGTAGATTGGGATGGTCCTGTACCACAGCCAGATGATGTTCAGAGTGTTGAAATCCTGGAATCGCCCACTTCTCTCCAGGACTCATTGCTGGCTATGCTTAATGAGAGTATTGATCCATTGATGAGCAGCAGTACATTTGGTACAGACATATACCAAGAGGCTCTGAGACTGTGTGAAGCAGTTCAGTTTACCTCCTAGTCTTGTTGATTTTTAAAGCTGCCTTTTTGCAACCTTTAAGAATTTTGTTACTGTTCTGTGTAAAAGTAAGCTGAAAACAAGGCATATTTTGTTAATTTGTGTTTTTGAGAGCGAATGCCAGTGTCTTTGAATTTAACTTTTTATATTATACAAACAATGCCAGACTTTTTTTTTTAAAAGTTATTTGATGCTGACACCTGCCACTCAGAAAGTTGTTTATGTTGGTCTGGCCCTCTCCTAAAGTTTTGCTTCCTTTTTTTTTGTTGCTGTTATCATTTAATTAGTTGTACACCCTTAGTTCTATTTTAAACACATAAAAATGCAAAAATTGCATATTTCCAAGATCTGTACTATTTTATTTACATCAGGAATAAACAGCAGTATTATTTTGCAGGGCAGTTTGGTGTTTTTCATATATTTATGTAACATGTTCTACATTAAAATGCTTTTTATTTAAAAAGTATTAAAATGTTTTTTTAAAATGATACGTCACATACAAGTCGCATTTTAACAATGTTTTGGTTGCTCTCGCATTACAACTGGCTATCGTTTAATATGAACAGAACAAGTGTAACAAATATAATAATAATAAAATGATTCTAATTTACAAATATAATCTCAATAGTTTAATATAGCTTAGTTAAACACGTCAAGTGAAACTGAAAGTAAAGTTGCTACCCATTTCATTCGGCACAAATCCTAATGTGTCCAAGATGTATTTTAAACTAAACTATTATTTAAAAGGTAAAATAGTCTTTGTAGTTCTCGCGCGATTCAATATAGTAACAAGAAATAATAGGCTATACCACAGTGGATATTTGCACTGAATGTTTGCACTGTTTTCGATAAATGCAGCGCCTGTTTTAGCCTACACTATATTCTGTGACCATCAAAATCTGTGACCCTAGGCTCGATCAGACAGAAACGGCATACTTCGAAACTGCAAAGTGTTAGCAGTTTGAAAATTCTAAAATATTCGCAGTTCATTAAAACTCATCGTTTAAACCCCAAAAAAATGCATGGCATTCGGTAAAATTTCAGCCCCCCCATATTAAGTGGTCATTGACTAAAATTTAATTTTAATAGCATTTTCATTGATTTTCCTTAAAAAGTTAATTAAAGCATATTTAGCATAAAACAATATAATATTTCTTTCACAAACCAAGCTATTTGTCATGTCCCCGAGGCATTTCTTTGAAATTGCATGTAGAAATTTTTTATATAAAAGGCACACAGTGTCTAATATTTTTTCAGTTCTACAACTATTTATTTGTGTTCTTTTCTGTTGATAAACAAAGATAAAATAAAAATAAGATTTTTTTATTAAAAAAAGGCTGCAATGTCATGTCCCTCAAGTTAAACTAAATCCTGTCACGCCAGCAATTCTCCACTTATAACAATTTAGACTCCACTCTTGACATCACAGACTGAAATTACATAATTCTGCTCTCTTTAACAGCATAACGCAAAAGAAGCCAAGATAAATTTAAATTTATTTACATTTTTTGATGTTTATTATAGTTAATGTATAGTAACATAAAACTAAGATGAAATATTATTTTTTTCCAAAACAATATAACATATTCTTGTTTAATTGGTGCCATGTGGGCCTTCTCTTTTAAACCACAGGAGGAGCAGAGGTCATTTTGTTTTCGCTTTGGATAAAAGCGTCTGCTAAATGACTAAATGTTTTAAAAACTCAATCACACTCAACCCTGTTACACGTCATTGTTTTGGGGTTGTAAATTTGTAACATGATTGAGATATTTACCTAATTTATCAATTATTTTAATTAAAAACATTTCAGTAAATATATACTTAATACCACTTTTTTGGGTCACTGATAGCAATTGAAGCAGTGTTTTCACTTTAACTTTGACGCACTTTTATGTCAGACATGGCACTCGTATCAGCAGCAGTTTTTATATTGAACGTGTCACGAGTTTCATCATGAGTTAATGAAAAGCTAATAAAATCAGAACATGTAAAAAAAAAAAATTATATTATGTAAATAGTTAATTTATCTGACAATTCCTTAACTTTAGAGAGGGTGGGCATTAAGGGCACTATTCATATTAATATTATAGTTAAAGAGGGTTAAGCTATCAAAAGGTTTAGGAATCCCTGGTTGAATCCCCTGGTGGTCTTATGCTGATGTTCAGAGATGCTCTTCTGCAGAGCTCGGTTGTAACGAGTGTTTATTTGAGTTACTGTTGCCGTTCTATCAGCTGGAACCAGTCTGGCCATTCTCTAAACTCTGGCATCAACAAGGCATTTGGGCTCACAGAACTGCCACTCACTATATCATTTTCTCCCCTAGAGATTGTTTGTGCATAAAAAACCCAGTAGATCAGCAGTTTCTGAAATACTCAGACCAGTCCATCTGACTATATCATTTTGTTATTAATATTAATGTTAAGTATTTTTATTTCAAGAATTAAGAATTTAATTAATTTCAATTCAATTCAGCTTTATTTGTATAGCGCTTTTACAATGTAGATTGTGTCAAAGCAGCTTCACATAAATGGTCATAGTAATTGGAACAGTGTGGTTCAGGTTTTAGTGTTTAAGTTCAGTTCAGTTCAGTTTAGCTCTGTTCAGTGTGATTTAATCATTACTGAGAGTTCAAACACTGAAGAGCAAATTCATCGATGCGTAGCTCTACCAATCCTGAACCATGCGAGGCATTGGCGACAGCGGAGAGGGAAAAAAAACTTCACCTGATGGGAGTGAAGAAAAAAAACCTTGAGAGAACCAGACTCAGTTGGGCACGACCATTTTAATTTCTCCGCTGGCCAAAAGTCTTGTGCAGAACTTCATTCGCCGTGGTTTATGCTGGAAGATGGCCTCAATGAAGACTCGTCTGTCCCTGGAGCGTCGCTGGAATCAGACTCATGTTCTCCACTCCCCACGACCATCAGCGCAGCAGCAGCTCAGGATATGGCCTGGTCCCGGATATGGAATCCTTGGGATCATCACGTCGCTGGTCTTGGATCCAATCAGTGACTCCGCCTAATCTGAGGACCTCGGGATGAGTATCCCCAGGTGAAAATAGAGAATAAAGAGAATAATTAGCGTAGCTGCTGTTCATAGTGTATATAAGCAAGATGTAGAAGCCAGTGTGGAACCTGCTAGGTGATGCACTGAGTGTATGCTTTACTAAACAGATAGGTCTTTAATCTAGTTTTGAACTGGGAGAGTGTGTCTGAGCCTCGGACATTACCAGGAAGGCTATAAGAACTTATATTAAGAACTTTTTCAGTTGCAGTTTGTTATTTTTTTATCTGTTTCTCCTGTTTATTATAGGTTCTGTTTAGCAATATATTTGGTAACAAATATAGGCCTTTATCAGCATTTGAAAAGGTTACTTGCGGTCCAGTTACCTGCAACAGTTTACTTTGTCGAATTGAAGTTTAATTTCATCTTAGTGTGATTAATGCCTTTGCTAAATGTTTTACTAAAATAAATAAGTGTTTTGGTTAAGTCTAGATGTAATTTCAAATTAATTAAAACTAATTAAAATTGAAATTAAAGTCTCCCCTCGACCCTGTTACCGTCTTTAAAAAGTGTTACTTAAATTAAGCTTAAAAAAAATTAAGGCAACATTTTCCAACTACTTTTTGTAAGTTTAGTGAACTTCTTGTTATTTTGATTTGGTAAAAATCAATATTATTTATTTCACTTTGCAAAAATATTAAGTAGAGTCTACAATATAAAGCAAAATTTTTGAGTTTCAAATAATACTTAATTAAAATAATAAACATTTAAAATATATATATTTTTTTATTTTTAATAATTTTCTCTATTGCTCTTCGTTTATACAAATGATTTTTTAATCCAACTTTAATAAGGAAAGAGAGGTATTTGTCAAATGTTTATTACTCTATAACATTTGCCATATATAAACAACTGGTTGCACTAAGTTTCTATAATCAATTTTATTGTTAATGTTGTAAACATTTTAACATGAAAAATTACAAAAACTTCTAACCTCGTCTTTAAGTGCAGCATAGAAGACCTTTAAAATGCAATCGTGTACACTAACAATAAAATACAGTGACTCTTGACCTGAGCAATTTACATGAACAGACTAACTTTAGTGCACAGTACAGTACATTTTCATATGTACTACGACATTGAAATAAAATAAAATAAAGTGCCTCTGATCTCAGCATTTGACATAACTAAACAAACTTTTCCCATATATAAAAAAGCAAATCAAATGCCCATATTTGCTGCAGACTTGCAGGAACTGAAGAAGTCTGTGGGTGAGTACCACATTGTTCCAAGTTAAACTGTCCATTGAACAAAAGTGATGAAGCAAAGAAACAGAACCTCTGAGCGGCAGCTAATTAACAATTAAATATTCAGAACAATCTACTGAAAACTCGACAAAAGCTTAAGATTACCTTTTAGTGTGAGGCAGCCATTTGACCAACTAACTCAGAAGTTTTTGTGTCATGAATCGGGAGGAAGACTTTGGACGCAGTGTGTCAAGTCTAACCAAAAGTCTTTGAAACACCTTAAATATTTTGCTGAGTTGTGGTGGATACTGCAGGTTCAGAGCCCTGGCCTGGTTTCCAAGAGGAGTAAGCACAGGATGCCCTCAATGATGATGCCCACCACATCTGGTACACGGCAGACATATATCTGCATATTGCACATTTTCAAGCCTTCATAGACACTGCTCTCTGTTTTTCCCTGTATGAGAATAAACAGAACAATAAGTGGCAAAACTGAAAATGCCATTCTTACAGTTATATTGGCAGATGATTATGAGTTCTCCATAATGTAAAACAAGGATTTTACTTTTGTGAAACAGCAATTGAAAAATTTGACATTATTTTTTAAATCAAGTCTACAAGCTACTGAAAGACCAAAAGGTTAACTTGGGACCCTGGTTCCAGCACATTCAACATATTCCAAATATATATATATATATATATACACACACACACACACATACATACATACATACATACATACATGCTTTTTTATATTTAACCTTAAAATTAATGACTTTTTTTGCAATATTCACCTATTAGGCAAGATGAGTAAATAAAGTACTTATTGCATAAATATGCATCAGCAACATTGTTACCATGTTTGCCTTACCTGTATCAGTTCCAATAACTTCAATTGATGCGTTGACCAGTCGCTGCACCCTTCGCACTAAACAGGTCAAGAAGTTTTGGAGTGTAATCGTCCAGCTGGGACATAAACACTGATTCTTGTGGAAATGCAGTACACCTTTGGAGTTCTTCATTTATCTGTAATACATCAATTGTTTGTCTGTTATTTGGAACCAAATGTGTAAAGAATTGGCAACCTTTTATTCTTAAGCAATGAAATCCTCCATAAAACATGTGAGGTAAAATTTTCAGTATGTGTTAAGCAAAAAGTGTGTCTAGCATCACAAATATCTTTGTTCACCATTATTTGCCTTTAAACAAAAACTGATTGAGCAGCATGTGAGTGATAAATCATTTACCTGGGCAGGCCATATTTATTTAATTTTTTGCACATCTGGGCTCTGGACAACCACTTCCATTCTTCCCCAGCTATATGTCCTAGCCATCATGTCATTTACGCTTCTGCCATATCTCTAAAGAAGCAACACAAATTAAAAGAAGAGTTTAAGTAAATATCAGGATCATTGATGATATTGCAATGCAAATAAATATTTACATTTTAAATTGAACAAATAGTTTAAAGCAAATTAAGGTATTTCAAACAAATATATCAAAACATAAAGTTAAAGTGTTTACAATGTTTTTATGAAACAATTCAGACAGAGGTGCTAAAATATAATGTCCTCATCTTTTTCAATCAAGCAGGAAATACATTTGTGACTACAAACTAAGCCGTTACCTTTTAACTGACACATGTACGAGGAAGATAGCCCATGCTAGTGGTGTTCTGCTAGCTAATTCTTAAAGAGGCGGAACATTTAAGACAAATGATTTGAGACAGAATAATTCACATTCATCAAAGCTAACGTTACTAGACAAACAAACGACAATGTTTGTTTTTTTGTTAAAAGTACACTAAACAAAGTAGAAACATAATCTGGCAATATATCGAAAATATATCGACCCTTCGTTTGCGATAGTTGTTTTAAGATTAATGTTAACTTCGATACTTTCGGTAAGGCCGCATGGCGCTTGCAAAACTGACAAACTTAACCGTTACTGTCATGAAAGGCGACTTGTTTACATTTTACAGTGCAATAAATGCGTGCTCAGTCGGCTAAAACCTAACTTTATGCAATGTAAATAGTTACTTACATGTGTTGCACGTTGTATAAAGCCCTCAAAAACTCCACAGAACTCCGAAACTGGTCCGGTACAGGTATGAGCAACGGTGTCGTTGCTCTGCATTCTGCATCATGTGGGCGGGTCGTGAAGTTTTACTTTGGATATAAACACTTAAATAGAGTTTTGTAGAAGCAATTTATTTTGAAGGTCAGTAAAACACAATTTTTTGATGGGTAATAATAAGTTACAAAAACAATTGCACTTTTGAAAATGAAAAGGTAATCAATTTATTGGAAGAAATATACTTTTTAAAATTAATTCATATGGACAACACCCTTGAAGAACTTTTTACAGTGCGTCACTGTGAAACCCTGTGAAATTAATGTTTGTGGAAAGTAAAATAAGGAAAACAATTATATATATATATATATATATATATATATATATATATATATATATATATATATATATATATATATATATATATATAATTGTGTGTGTGTGTGTGTGTGTGTGTGTGTGTGTATATATATATATATATATATATATATATATATATATATATATATATATACACACACACACACACACACACACACACACACACACACACACACACACACACACACACACACATATATCTATCTATCTATCTATCTATCTATCTATCTTTCTATCTATATATATACAATCAACCACAATGTTAATGACAAACATTGTAAATATGTGGTTTTGGTAAGAAATCTAAATTTAAAACTCTTTTTTAGAAAAAACAAAAGACCACATAATCCATAAATTGTATAATTGTAAATTAAATTACATATAATAGTAATTAAAAAATTTTTTTATTTTAGTCATTACACTGATTTGAGGCATGAGCAATAGGTAAATGTTGGTTTTATATTAAAAGCTTTATAACATACTGTAATTAACAACTTAGTTTTGTCCGTTACGGGGTTGAGAATAATGGGTATAAATAAGAATAAAAGAAAAAAATAACATAAAGGCCTTAATGCCTGAGGTGGGAAAATTAGATTTTTTGAAAGTTTAAATTGTGCCTAATTATTTAGGCTATTTAAAAATACAATTAATACACTTTTCAACACGAGGTTGCTCAAGCTGAAATACCAAATGCCATGAATGACCCAATTGTTTATGATTTTTTTTCTCCATTTGCAAAAGCGGTTTAGGTGCATGTTAGTTTTAATAAATTTGGTAAAATAAAATTAATCCCTGGAAAAACTCATTTTGGTAATCCTATTTTAATGAGTCACATTCACATCTACCAGTTCAATTTTCATCTAATAGTAATTGAACATCTTGTCGGTTATATGGACTTTTAAAAGTAACATCCTCGGGCGACGCAGTGGCGCAGAAGATAGTGCTGTCGCCTCAGCAAGAAGATTGCTGGTTCGAGCCTCGGCTGGTTCAGTAAGCGTTTCTGTGTGGATTTTTCATGTTCTCCTTTTGTTCGCGAATGAGTGTGTATGGATGTTTTACAGTGATGGGTTGCGGCTGGAAGGGCATGCACTGCGTAAAAACCTGCTGGATAAGTTGGCGGTTTATTCCGCTGTGGCGACCCCAGATTTATAAAGGAACTAAGCCGAAAAGAAAATTAATGAATGGATGAATAACATAGCCTCATAAGTTTTACCTATTTGTCTAGTTTTAAGGTCTGTAAGAGGACTTTGGATAAGTTGATAATGTACACAAAAATTCCGACATAAAAGAAATGTCATTTCCACCACATCTCAATACAGCTTCAAAATTAAATAAATTATGTCAGTTAAAAAATTCCCTAAAATAAATGTTCTGTCTAGTTTGACCAATCTTTTAACAATGTATACAATAATTATAGGCCTACATTTGTCAATTAAATAAATAAATTAGTCTGTTTTGACCAAATGCTGGATTGTACACCTGTCACACTCTAAAATGTAATATATATTTTGGTTAAGAGCTTATTAGAAAATAAATAAACTGAATTTGTATATTAAATAGAGCACGAACTCATAAATGGTGAATACATTTTTAAAGAGTGATAAGAACTTTTAAAATATTTTTTTAAGAAAATGTGTTTGGTGATGGAAATGACAGGGTGTTGAGGAAATGACAATGAATCAGTGTTAATGTAGAAAAACATTTGATATTTACTAGAGAAAATATTGAACTCACACTTATTAAACATAACCACACATTTTTGCTAGTGTTAGACAGAATGATCTAAAAAAAACGATTTGTCAGATGAACAGTAACAGTGGATAATGTGAATAACTGATTATTATTTAAATTTTCATTCATTCAATCCTTTCTTTCATCTCTTTATTAAACTGTCGCTACAGCGGAATGAACCGCCAACTTATCCAGCAGGTTTAACGCTGTGGATGCCCTTCCATTCACACTCATTCGCATACATACACGTCGGATCCAATTCAGCTTACCCAATTCACCTTTACCGCATGTCTTTGGACTTGTGGGGGAAACCAGAGCACCCACGCGAACAAGAGCATGCAAACTCCACACAGAAACGCTAGCTGACCCAGCCGAGGCTCGAACCTGCGGAGGCTCGAACCTGCGACATTCTTGCTGTAATGTGAACAAGCTACCCACTAAGCCCATGCTGGCATAACTCCAATTTTAATTAAATTTTAAAATAAAAGTATTATTACACATCTACAGGGGCTAGACAATGAAACTGAAAGGCCTGGTTTTAGAGCAAAATAATTCATTAGTGGGGCAGCGCAGTGGCTCCATAACTGCCACCACACCCAACATCCTAACTTTTTTGGTACAGTCCCCATGCGCACCAAACCCGCAACCGTCTCCATACCCGCTCGTCAATTCGTGCGCAGCATCAACCCAACCACCCTTCCCCCCCCCCCCCCTCCTCCAGGTGCTCCGGTTTCCCCCACAGTCCAAACACATGTGAATTGGTTAAGCTAAATTGTCCTATGTGTGTGAATAAGTTTATGGGTGTTTCTCAGCAATAGGTTGCAGCCGGAAGGGCATGCACTGCGTTAAAAATATGTTGGATAAGTTGCCGGTTCATTCCGCCGTGGTGACCCCGGATTAATAAAAGGACAAAGCTAAAAAGACAATTAATAAATGAATGAATGAATGAGTAGCCTATACATACACAAAAGAAAAAATCATGACACTAATAAAAAATAATTTTATATATGCCTATACAGGCCATTTGCTTGTATTTTTGATAATATTTTATTGTTGGTATGTATTGTTTGTAATAGTAGTATTTTCTCTCTAAAACTGCACTAAGACAGTGTCAGTTTTGCTCTGTCACAAACATGTAACAAACTCCTGTTCTCCACTATAACCGCTGGATAAATGCAGGAGCAACATTGCTTAGCCATAAGGAGGATAGAGTCAAGCGATTTTAAGAAATGAAGGCATTTTTACATGAAAAAGTGATGCATTACAGACTATGATGATTGTAAAATGTAAAGTTTGTGCCTAAATAATTTGTCAAGTATAGTTGCATATAACTGCAAACGTGCTGCCATAAAAATAGTTTAGGCTAATTTCTTTTCTTTTTTTAAATAGAGAAACCTAACAGACATCTTGCAATTATATATATATATATATATATATATATATATATATATATATATATATATATATATATATATATATATATATATATATATATATATATATATAATGTGTGATTTAACAAGTAAATACAACAAGCTAAAAATTTCACACATTAAATTTGAGAAAACAGTTGACTGTCTTTTGTGTACAACGCGCGCACACTTTAAGGAAATGGTATATGCCATTTTAGTTCATTGCGCGCTTTTTTTGTGTGGGGGGATGTGGCCTGTGGGGGCAATATATAAACGCACCTTTAGCATTATACGTCAGTTGACGTCGACGAACGATTTTCCATCATGTCCCGAGAAGATCGGTAAGTTGCAGATATTGAAACGATTTTTTGTTAATTACTTTCCAAGGTTTTAATTAGTTTGTGCACAGATTATAATAACCTGCCACTCGCTGGGGCGAACTAGCCATCGGGATAGAGAATTCCTGGCCTGGCAGCCGATTTGGCCCGTTGCCATAAAATTTAAAAAACGTTGTATGTATAAAGTAATTATTTTTGAATTTGCCATTTAATAATAATATTCGGGAAAAAAAATCATGAATTAGTGTTGACAGGCAATGTGTTTCGCCTTTTGCACGCTCAGCGCGCCCGCCAAAATGATGCGAGACGGAATATAGGCCCAGGTGTAATAGACAGGGAAAACTGTTCTGTTCAGTGAAATGGTTAATTTTCCTTAGGACTAAGATGAACAACGATAATGCAAAAAAAAAAAAAATCAGTTTCATGATTTTTCTATAAAGATTAATTTAATACATAGCTATTACTGTTGACATTTATTTTGACTGCTATTATTTTGACTTTTAGATTCATTATCAAACAAGTCACAAAGCTATCGGTGTAAGTGATGTTAATGTGAATTATAACCAGGGCTTGACACCTGCCATGCTGGTAGATTTCAGCTTTGGCGGGTAATACAGACACCTCCACTAGCCATTTTGGCTGGTTGTTAATCAATTTCAAATTGTAGTTGAAATCGAGAAGCATCACGACTGACAAAAATTAATTTATTTGCGCGAGCAAAGATAGCGGGTAAATACCGAACGGGAGGGTGATCACTCTCGCGCACAGGTGATGTGATGCACGCGAATGTTAAAAAGCGCGCGCGAATGTTAAAAAGCGCGCGCAACTAGTGCAATGGGGTCCCTTTGGAAAAGACTGGTCAAAAAGTGATGATTGTGCAGTCCTGCTGCTTTCAAAAGCTCAGTAAAAAATATATATATTCTGTTGTAAGCAGCAGCGGTCACTGTTTCATTTTAATTTTCTTTTAACAGATTATTAACATGCCTAACATTAACCATGTGCGCCTGATCATTATTTCATCTTCACAAGGTAGCCTTTGTATCACCTGCTTACATTAGTTTACAGTTATTTTCGTTAATATGGTTAAAATATAATTTTTTACAATAACATTGCTTTAATGGGAGATTACTCCTCGTTTATGAGTAGTTTGCTTGTGATCTGGGACTTAAGATTACTGTGCATATTTTAGATACTGTCTTTTTTTTAAAGTTTTGTTGAATTAATAGGTGCACCTAGAAAACTATATTTTCCCAGCTTGACACATTAAAACATTGTGGCTAAGAAATATTTATATGGTATGGTCAGACATAAATTTGGTAAATCCTTATATTTGAGCCTTGATAAGTTGTGAAATAAAAAATGATTGCAATGCGACACAAACCATATGCTCATGCTCACTGAGCAAGCTCATACACAACACACACAAAAAGTGAAATGAATTAGAAGGCATGTGGACATAACACAACATCTAAATCAAGTCATTTTAGCATGTCAAAGTCTAATGTATGCATATAAAGTATATTTCCCAACAAGAAAATTGTGGCTAGTGAAAATGGCGAGTGGCTAGTAATGTTGGAAATCTACTAGCCACAGTGGCTGGTGATCAAAAAAGTTAATGTCAAGCCCTGATTACAAGTAATTTGGAAATTGTTATGGAAAAAAAATATTTTGTCAATGACACCTTTGTATTATCTATTCTATAAATTTAGCTTTTTTATTCTTTGCTGGTAATTAATTGTGATTTGGTTTGCAGCATGGAAAACAATACCAGTGAGGCAGCACAAATGTTCCAGGATGCGGCACAGCTTTTCGCTGGACCGAGTCAGGCTCCTGATAGGTCTACTTTTATGGCAAGACAAGACAGAGTGCAGGCAACGCTCTCTTCCCTCTTCAGGCCATATGGTTCAAGGGATAGAGTAAGGGCAAGGCCTAGACCTTTCACAACTCCCTGGTGCCATGACTTTTTTTGTATGCGTGATCCCAACACCACATCAGTCCCAAGGCCAGAGGAAATAGTGTCTTTACATGCTGTAGGACTTGGGAAGCGTCGCATACGCTTTAAGGACAGTAAATGTTCTTTTCGGGAATTTTGTACAGCTCTCTATGAGTTTTTCCCTGCACTGAAAGACAGTGGTGGCTTCAAAATAATGAGAGCCACTAGAAACAAGTCATTAGTGGACATACCAATGCCACCTGGTGGATATACCATAGATTACCTTAGGAATGAAAGTGGTCTGAACAGGGCAATGGCATACATAGTACCTTTGCAACAGCGATTAATGCCCTGTAATCCACAGGGTGAGGAACAGGTAATGCCAAAAAATATGTATTTTACATTTATTGTTAATTGAAATTACAAGTTACAACTTTGATGTACTAAATACTTTGTATTTATAGGTATTTGCAATGGAGACTTGCCACAAATGCTCCCTTGAGGTGCCGCTTTGTGACCTGCAAAGGCATTTAACCCAGTGTCGAGAAAAGTAAGTTAAACGAGTTGTTGATGCTAAATGATAATTAATGCACATTCCAACTTCCACACCTACAGTAAAGGCAATTTAGCACTGCAAGTTCAGCTAATCTGTCTTTGGACTGTGGGGAAAACTAACTTTTAAAACTTTGCTAAACCATATGATACATTTTTATAGGGCAAACTTGATTGCTTTTTAGGATAGTTAATTTGTCTTTGCAATTCAACTTGGTACAAAAGCAATTTAATTTGCGTGTAGTTATTAACTTGCACTTGTTGTGTTTCATTGTGTGTAGTACTGAACATGAGTCTTCTTCCAGTCCAACAATGTCTTCTCAGTAAGGCTTAACAATTTTTTGTGTAAATTATTATTCTACAACAATTTAAATTGTCTGCGTAAAAAAAATGTGATCCGTGTTTTATTTTAGAGTGGAAGGATTACAGGTGGAAAGAAAAATATCAGTTAGAATTGGACTGATATTGGATGTGAACATGTCGGTGTTCAACAGTCGTATGGGTAATTCCATATTACAGATTTTAACAGCTTATTGTCTAATTGTACAGTATAAGCATTTTCAATTTGTTTCTTTTGACAAAATTTGTGTTTAGTTGTACCATTGAAGCGCATAACAACACCCTTCAATGTTCCTGCAAAGAAGTTTGATGACCTCTTAAGGATGACATTTCCTCAATTAAAAAACACGGAATATGAATTCTGCAGAGTAGATCGCCACAGAACAGTGCATGCTTTGCCTTGTGATTTGAAGACACCAAGGGATTTTAAAATGTACCCTAACATGGGAAGATCTGCACTGTATTTAAGACCAAAGGTACAAATCTTACATTTGTTTGATCATTGTGGTTTTTTTTTTTTTTTGTTGACTTTGTACTGCGATTACATGAAATTAATGTTTATGTTTTTTGTAAGGTGGACCTTGAGGATAGGGAATCTGACTGCAGTGTTGCCGTAGTACAGGTTTGTTATTTCTTCCGTTCTCTCAAAATTTTCATTTGTCAATAAGAACAGAATGTCTGCATCCATGTTTTTTTTTTTACCATGTAGTCATTACTTTGATCTCTTAAAGCTGTTATTTAATAATCAAAATATGAAAGGTTTTTCTGTTTTTCTTTCTTTAAATAATGAGAATGCTCAAATTGCTTAATTTATTATATACAAATGTATGAATATATGCAAATTTCTCTCCACCTACATTCATTTATAACATCTAGAAGTACCTGACCCATGTAGTTTATGTAGTAAGCGCAACAGTGGCAAGTGAAAATACTGTTATTTAATCCACATATGTTTAAACCAGAAAATGATTTGAAAAGGAGCAAAAGTTAATTATATAGGCTTGTCTACAAATTAATGTATCCGCATGATGATGTGTTTTCTGCGTCATTCTCTTCAATGTGATACATTGTATTATTTTATGATTGCACACAAAATGTTGGAATGACTATTTTGTCAAAAAGCTAATAAAGTGTTTATTTTTAAAACAACGGTGCTGTTAAGGTTGACCTTAAGATCAGTGATTCACAACCAAAGAACAGTGTTTTACAGGTTTATTTAATAATAGGCTCTCATTTGGCATTGGACTCTAGTATATTACAGCCATTTATAAGAACCTTGTACTACTTTCTGTCATTGTTATAAGGACTTAGAGGAGAGTCATGGAAGTCATTTAGAATCAGAGGACAGCGTCACAGTACAGGTATTTCAATTAAAAAATTCCCCTTTGCATGTTGATCATGTACATTGCAGCATCATTCCCTACAATGTTAGATACATTGTAGTATTTTATGATTGAACACATAATGTTGTATTGACTATGTAATCACACAGCTAATAAAGTTTTGTTTATTTAAAAAAAATACTGTTAAGGTTGACCTTGAGGACAGTGATTCACAACCAGAGAACAGTGTTGTACAGGTTTGTTTTATTTAATAGGCTCTCATTTGGCATTGGACTTTTGTATATTACAGCCATTTATAAGAACCTTGTACTACTTTCTTTCATTGTTATAAGGTGGACTTAGAAGGGAGCCATGGAAGTGATTCAGAGTCCGAGGACAGCATCATAGTACAGGTATTTCAATTATGAAAATCCGCCTTTGCAAGTTGATCCTGTACATTGCAGTACAATTTTAATTTTAGTTAGATGTGCTCAAAACAGAAAACATTGCACATAAAACGTGTAATTGTGGCACTTTTTAAAAATAATTAGAAATAATTATCTAGTATTGCGTTGATTCTGAGTCTTAACTGACCAACTTTTCAGTGTTCAATTCCTATTACATTTTATAATGAAACTGCCATTCACAGTGCAACAATAAGTTTAAATTTACTGTTTGAGAATAGAATGGTTATGTAATGCACTGATGTGCTCTGACTTCTGAGTGTATTATTGCTATAGTGTAAAATATAGTGTTCTTATAGGTCAAATGAAATAGTGGTTGAAAGTTTTAATATGATAAAACATTCTGTTGAACCTGCAACTTTGTCTTAAGGAGCATCAGGTGGGGAGCCATGAGCCTGATGAAAGTGATACCTTACAGGTTGGTGTCATGTACTGTACACTTAGCTAAATTGAGAAAATATGAACTTCTTTTTATATTACTTTTGAATGCTTTTGTTATTTACCATTGTATTTGTTTTAGGAATGGAGGGCTTTACGGCAACAACAAGATGAGGAATATGCTCTGTCCCTAAGAACTGATCAAGAGAAGGTATTTTTATCTTTTTGGGGCATTAAATGTAACTCAATCACTGATTAATTTTAAGTATTATAACATGATATATGTTTTGTTGATCTCATTATGTTTGTAAAAGAAATTGCAAGACTAGTTATCACAAAACAGGGTTTGATAATTATTAATGTAACATTCTCCATAACCTCTCATAGGTGTCATTACCAGCAATACTCTTTTGAAACAGGTCTCTAAACATTCATTTAATGTTTCTTAAATACAGTGTCATGTTACCTTTTACAGGATCAGAGGATACGTGAAGAAGAAGAAAATGAACAGAGACGTTTAAAGGTAGGACTTTTATAATAACTTTCCAAAATATACTTTTTTGGAATATACTTTTACGAGTAAATAAAATAGCAATGGTGTTGATGTTGAATTTGCACATAGACAGTCTTTAAGTATATTATTAAGACATCACATAGATATTCAAAACATAAAAACTATATTTTCACCACAGCTGGTTTTAAACTTTTGCAGATAATTGATGAAAGAAAAAACAGAGTCACTGAGGAACCTGCTAATGGCATTCCATTAAAGTTTAATTTTCCAGATGACTCCATTACAATAAGAAGGTTTCAACCATCTGACCTAATGCAGGTAAGAATGGTTTAATATGTAAAGTATAATCCATAGCTGGCTGTTCATTAAACAATGTTAATGCAAGACACCGAGGCTTATACTATGGTCATTTTACATGCAGCGCTGACAATTTTAAAGTTGTTATTGATAGTAGGGCAATAATTGAGTGTGAGACAATTTTTTTTATTACAAAACTGATAAACTTCAACAACTTCACATAATGAATACATAACAAGAAACCAGTACGAATCTATATTTGGAGCGGAAGGAAATGTTCAGATTTTGATAAAAAATTACTAAACCAAACATTTTGTTTTCCAGTGGATTAACTTGCATGGAGTAATTGTTCAAATCAACACAAGCAATGTGTTAATTTCAAATCGACTTTAACAAACATAAAAATAAAACTTGCGTTAAAGCAATAGATATAGTTTTACATCATTGGTAAATGAAAGCTATTGGTTTATGAATTGTAATAATAATAAATATTACATTCACATTATTATTATTTTTCCTTGTATTCTGGAAAACATGTAGATAAGTAATAGACATCAACACAATTTTTAAAACCAACAGTAACAACAATACTAATAAAAATAATACTAAAAGTACAGTCAGTAGCAGTAATAAATAATATTGGTAATATCGTCTCAATTTTATAATTGAGACAAGTCAGTGAAATTATTTCAGTCTAAAATTGACGATTATTTTCATCAGTTACAGGACATGTGTCTAGCATTTTGCCAGCTTTAAATAAGACACAGATAAAGTGTTACATTACATGTATTGAATACATTTATTATAGCATTTATTTGAATAATGACAGAGATGTGTATCTATCTGTTCAGCGTATAATAACAAAGCTGTGTTTTTGGTTTCTTAAAAATAGCAATGTAACTCCATACTTACAGAGAAATATTATTTATCAATCCAATAACTTAAGTATTTTTTGCCTAAAAGGTGTTAGGCAGCATTTAATTTCTGTTTATTGATATATAATTAGTTTTATTGCATATAATACCTCTGAAATTAACTTTTTATGACTGGTTTGAGATAAATGTTTTTGGTTTTCAGGTACTCTTTGACTTTGTTGGTTCACGCAACGATTCAACAGAGTTTTTTGTCATCAGAGAAATGACATCAGCGATGTCAATAATGAGCACTGCCTCTGGGACACTTCTGGAACACAAAATCTCGACTCCATTAAATATACATGTTCAGTGGTTGAACATGGAGGATATGGAGGTAAAAATCATTAATGTATCTGACTGTCAACTTTTGGTTGTTTTGAATGTATTTTAAAAGCAAATTAAATGGCTAAAACCAAGTACTTTTGTAGCACTGTACAATAGTACACTATCTTTTAAAAACAATGAACATTATTTTCGCAGCATTTAATCTTGAGATTATCTGTTATCTTTTAAGGTACCTAAAGTTATGATGTTCATTAGTCAAATTCATCTTCAGAACACAAATAAGTTTTTACTGAAATATGAAAGTGTTCTGTCCCTGACAGCCTACCAATTAAAACATGTAAGGTCCAGCAAATAAGACATTGTTAAAATACTCTATTTGACCACAGTGAATACACCTTATGTTACCAATGTTACAAAGAAACAAGAATACATGTTGTGGGCCAAAAAAAAAAGACCTCTTAATTAAACCATTTCTTCTCTTCCATACCAGTTTTCTACGCAGTTGACGTAGTGAACACAGTGCAGCGCTTCTGGGTTGTATGTCACAACGTTGTGTTTACTACATCAACTGTGTAAGAGACCAACATGGAAAAAAAGAAATTGTTTAATTAAGATGTTATTTTTGGTTTGCATTGTTGTTGATATTACACACAAAAAGTATTCCTGTTGCTTCATAACATTAAGGTGGAGTCAAATAGACTATTCTAACCATTTCTTTTTGGGCCTTGAATGTGGCAATTATGTTCTATCAGAGGCCAGAAAGCTTTTAGATTTCATCAGAAATATCTTTACTTGTGTTTGAAGATGAACAAAGGTCTTACGAATGTTAAATGACATAAGGGCGAGTAATTTAATAAAATACAGAATTTAAATTTTTGGGGTGAAATAACCATTTAATTGTTAAAGATACATTGTAGTTTTTTTTTAAACCAACACTGCAACTTCACTATTACAGACTGTCCCTTCAACAACTTCAGAGCCATCACCTCGAGATGCATCGCCTCGGCCTTCTCCAATGGCGTCGCCTCGGGCTTCTCCAATGGCATCGCCTCAACCTTCTCCAATCGCGTCGCCTCGGCCTTCTCCAATGGCATCGCCTCGGCCTTCTCCAATGGCGTCGCCTCGGCCTTCTCCAATGGCGTCGCCTCGGGCTTCTCCAATGGCGTCGCCTCGGGCTTCTCCAATGGCGTCGCCTCGGGCTTCTCCAATGGCGTCGCCTCTGCCTTCTCCAATGGCGTCACCTTGGCCTTCTCCAGTGGCATCCCCTCTGTCCTCTCCAGTGGCATCCCCATCAGCTGCAGTCTCTAAACCAGAGTGAGTGGAAAAGGATTATATTTTAGATGAACATTGTTGACATTTTTAAATCCACATGTAGAGAGAAAAACACATATTGTATTTTCTTTTTCCAGTGTTGATCTCGATTCATTGCTGCGCCACATGCAGAACAGGGTGGATTTTAATTCATCACCACCTTCGAATCAGATTAATATTACACGGGACAACATCCTGGGAGGTGCAATTCGTGCATTTCGGCGTCAGAGGTTTGACCCAGAAAAAAAACTGGACGTTGTCTTCAGAGATGCGGATGGTACTGGAGAGGGGGCAGCAGATGAGGGTGGTCCCACAAGGGAGTTTTTAACCTTATTAATGAAGGAAATACATTACAGCGAGATATTTGATGGTCCTGACTGGAAGAAGTCTCTTTCGTGCAATTCGAAAGGTAATTTAGTTCCATTGTTCCAAATGTGTAATTTATAAGCATTATCTCATGAGAAGCCATTTGAAATATCAGCACAGTTGTTACAGAATTGTTTTTATATAGCCACATTGAAAAGCTATTACATTTATGCAACAGTTTGACGGCATAAATGGGTAAAACAACAATGGGGTGTCTTTAAAGCCACTATTTTTCATAGAACGTCCTTCAGCCACGGATTGAATTCTTAAGCTGACATATAAATAAACTCTTATGTATATATATATATGTGTGTATATCTTATATATATATATATGTATATATGTGTGTGTGTGTGTATATGGCTTTATATCGGCACTGGTGGTAGGCGTAAGGTGGCACCAGGCCGAGGGCCTTAGTGCCCCCACCAGTGCCGATATACAGCCATATCGCACTGCTACTCGTGTGATATTGGGTTTATACAACAGTTTTACGGCATAATTGCGTATATAAAAACAAAATCAAACACTGAGAGTTTCAAAAACCCTTTTGTTTGTGGAACTATTTTCTTCCATATTGGATTCAAATCTTAAGCTGTTAAACAGTTGAGCAAGCATCTTTTAAATTTTAGATCTCTAGTGTCTGCTTTTTGCTGGTTGTATGTGGGCGGAGTAATACACAAAGGGTAAAGAGGCTGTAGGAGTTCTGATATTGCAAAATGTCGCATGGCTATCAGCCAATCAGATTTAAGAACCAGACAGAACTTTTATTTTATATATACATATATATATATATATATATACACGCACACAAATACATACATATGCACGTTTGTCTATTTGTGTTGCAGCTTTGTACAATGGTATGTACAAGCAGGTTGGACGAATGATTGCTGTCTGCCTCATCCATGGTGGTGTGGAGCCAAATTTTTTTTCTGAGCGACTATTTCTTCAAGTGTGCAACCTTAAGCCTTCAGCACCTGACATTGAAGAAATTGTCGACTTCGAGTTCAGAGAGAAGATAAAGGCGGTAAGATTTTTGCAATTCTTTTAAAAACTACATATGCCCATATCAAGGTCATTTTGTGCAGTTGGTGGTGTAAATTCTTATGTAATTCATGATTTAAGCAGTTTTTACAGTAGTTGTTGCATTGTACAGATGTGTAGATCAACTGTAAGACCTTGTCATAAATAGCTTGTCAGAAGTATGCAGTGTTTCTCAACTCTATTCCTGTAGACTATTATGTGAATTCATATTTTGTACACTTACTCTTAAATGCCTTGTACTTTAGATCCAATCAGCACAGAATGTTGAGGATGCACGGAATGCCATCACTGAAGCTGCTGACGAACTGGCAATGTTGGGGTCACTCCGGCATATCAACACATTAGAGGACAGAGATGACATGGTTGTAGCAGCTACAAACTTCTTGCTGGAGAGCAGGTTAAGGGATTCTGTGCAGCAGTGAGTTACTAAATATAACTAAAGTCTTAATAAGTGATATAACTTAAACAAGGCTTTTCAAAGTCAAGTCAAAGTATAATACACCTGGCGCAATGTAGCAGCATGTATATATATTTTTTGCTAGTTTAAATCTGATGCATTTTTCATTTCCATGTCCTGTGCCATGTTTTTATAGAGAAAATGCACTTGTCTCCTTCTGTGCACCCATATGCATGCTGATCTGAAAACGAGTTCAGGCTTGTTTTGCCCCTTATATCAAATGCTTTGCTTGATTCGACAGAGAAATAACGTCTTCCAATGACAGCAGACTCAAGGGATAAGTTTAAACCCTTTATTGTTGCTTATGAAATAAAGTAAAACATACACAATGCATAATGGCATATATGCTAGATAAATAATATGTAAAATAAACAAGCACAATTGGCGCTCTATGCAAAATAGATCACTGTTTTCACACAACTGAATCATACATGTAATCATATATTACAATTTATCAAATAAGGAACAAAATGAACATACTGCATGTATAAAAACAAGCCTATAGCATAAGCATAAACAAATATAAGTCAAATTATGAAAAAATGTCTACATACCAAATGTGCCTTCAGTAACTCTTGTATCAAGGAGCAAATAATAGCTACAACCATGTGCTCTTCATGCAGCTTCTGAATACCTAGGCTCTTATTTATGATGTCATGAAATAATGACTCTAACATAAAATGCAATACCCATGTATAACCAGAAGAGGTCGCTAAATAATAGCTTAACACTAGGGGCTCTATTTTGACGGTCCATGCACAAAGCACAGGGCGCAAAACGCTTTAAGGGGCGTGTCAGATTCCACTTTTGCCATTTTAAGGATGGAAAAATCCGCTTTGCGCCGTAGCACATGATCTAAAAGGGTTGAGCTTATTTTCTTAATGAGTTATAGGTGTGTTTTGAGAATAAACCAGTCTTATCTCTCATTCCATTGAAGAGCCAGTTGTGTCTTGTCTTAAGCGCATTTGCTTATTTACATGACTTAAAGTAAGTGTAAGTGGAAAAACTGAGCATTTCACTAGCAAGAAAACAGTTAAACAAAAGTTAAGTTAAACTAAAATTAGGCCTCTCATAATCTATTTTCGCTCTCGTGGATAGGGAAACCTTGTACGCACAGATATCCATTAGCCTATACATAATTATTTTGTTTGTTAAGCGCAAATATTTGTTTCAAAACAATTTCGAAATTCAGTTCTAATTTCCAGCAAACGAATAAATGAACAATAATAACGAAGTGTGCTCAAAAACCTGAGTTATATCCTAAAACACATGCTGTGCCCCATATGGTCTAAAACCTGACAGGTGGGCAAATCTAAGCTTGTGTTTAATAAAACAAATATAAATATGGATATAATAAATAATACTGCTAATAATAATAACATTATACAAAAGAAAACTGTTAGGAATGAACTGAGAAAGCCCCCCGAGATGATGAAGGCATGAAAGCAGTTTTTTATTTTATTTATGTAGGCTGGAAAATAATGTTTTGTAATATTTTAATCCTTTATATTTATATCCTATATATATTCTTATTATGTCCTATATATATCGTTAATATTTTAATTCTTTTTCATTTTTAAAGATATTTGCGTATTGCTCTACATCTTGTGTGTATTAAGCAGTGTAAGCAAGGCGCACAACTAACGCACTCTGCGATCGACTTTAGACTGGCTTTGTCCTGGTCTATTGAAAAATCTATTATAGTTTCTCAAATTAGCAATGCACCTCAGAATGCCTTCCGTTTAAGACTAGAACACCTATGGGCGCACATTTGAGCGCAAATGCATTTGCAATTTAAACAGCATGGCGCAAAACCTCAAAACGAGTCTTGCGCCAAGCTGAAACTAGCAAACAACAATTGCGTTGTCCCTTGTGCCACATTGCGCCGGGTGTAACGATAGGGCCCTAAATGTAAAATGTCTGGATAAGATAGCACAAGGCTCATTGTTGGCATGTTTTTATTTTGTGGCAACTGAAATAGACTACTTCATTATCTAGCAAAGACCTGATCTAAAGTCAATGGCATAAGGGTGTGAAAGTAATATGAGCCTGACAGGCAGGTGCTCAAAGTATGTTCACTTTGCTTAATCCACACACAGAGATGTGCAACAGCACACAAACAAGCCAAATATAAGCAGTAATTTTATTAATAATTATGGTTCTACTGCGATTACTTTCCTTATTATTATTATTTGTTTGAAATGGTGACTTTCTAAAAAAAGATTAATGTATTTAAACATACAAATATTAAGAGTAGAAAATAAGTAACACAAAATTTTAATGTGTAGTGGTTACATGTTGCCAGATATACTTAATACAGTAATAACGAGAGGTGTCTGGCTGCAGACCTGGTGCAGTGCAATCTGGGCTACATCCAATGCTTTTTAATGGGCTCACCTAACCCTACCCGTCACAGTAAAGTCACTCCATTGAGGGCATTGTGTCTGACACTGCATCGCTGAGTGATGCAGTCTCAGCTTGCATCATAAAGGCTGCATCCAGATACTATTGGTAATAACAGCAAATTATGCATAATTAGTAATATCAAGTACATTGTTTTTTTTCTGAGATAAAATCACTAAAAAAAATCACCATAGCTTGTTCATGCTTAAATTAATATTATTATTTTTTTCAGATTCAAGGAAGGCCTGGAATGTTTGCAGCTTTTGCAACATTTGGAACAACATCCAAGTCTCTTTCGAGAAATTCTGATGTTTACAGAGAAGCCACTTACAGCAAAAGACTTAGCGGAGCTCTTCATCCCGCAGCTGTCACCAGTTGGCACTAACAAAAGGACCCTAGAAAACAGGATTGTTTGTTTCTGGAGGGACTGGCTTCTAGATGTGGAAGGTAATATACAATTGGTTATATCGGAGGTCTTCCACCTTGTTCCTGGTATCCTGTAAAGTTTATTTCCAACCGGATTTAGTGCACTTGACAACAATTTTCAAGCTGTCTTGGGGAGCTTAATTGGCCACTTTAGGTGTGTTTGATAAGGGTTGCAGATAAACTCTGGGATAATAAGTCCCCAGGAACAGGGTTGAAAACCACTGGGTTATATTAGGGCCTTCTCACACTATGCTATCCGAACCGTGCCCAGGCTTGTTTCCCTGATAGTTTGAGAAGTGTGAGTGCGCTGAATCAGGAAGAGGTGGGCCAGTGCTTGTGTGTGAGTGCAAAACGCGCCAGAGCCTGAAACTGAAAGCGAGACGTGACTTATAAGGGACTGTTTGATATGGATTTATTAATCATTCTTGCTGTTCAGTAAATGCAAACTGTTGTAGATTATTAAAGATGCAAAACCCTCACTGCACGACAGCTGCGCACCTTCAGCAAACCTCATAATAGGGTAAATGCCAAGCTAATGTTCCTATACTGATAAACTTACAGTGACCTTTTATTGTGTTTTTTTTTCCATTTTATACGGCCCCCTTTACAGCATCGATGTTGTAATGTAATTAAAATACAATCAGTTAAACAGACTTTGGCATTCATTTAGTTGTTCAAGCATAAAACGAAGCGATTTTGTGATGGCAATCAGTTTACCAGAAGAAATTAACCCAGGTTACTGCCAAATTAAATGTCCTATTGGCATGTTAGCATATACCTATTAGCATATATTTTGTTCATGCAGCACGAGGACTCAGGGCCGGAGAGGGACTCCTTTACAGCCCTGGAGTTTAAGCCTTAGACCGGGCCACCTCAGTTCACGACTGACTATATCAATTCAGTTTCTTATGACACTATCACATCTTTTTCAAGAAAAGATTTAGAACTTCAAATGTTATACAACCCTAACAGTATTACATGTCTTAACAATAATAAAAAAATTATAATTATTCAGGTGAGGTTCGAACACTGGTCGGCAGCATTGTAACTCAACATGCTGACCACTGGACCACAATGGCACTGTTGCAGTGGGAATAAAAAATAAATATTGCCCCCGCAAGACTCTTTACCACAGTATTATTTTCTATTGATGGCTTAATCTTTTTCTTGCCTTTTTAGATTTCTGATCAAGTTATGTCAGATTTACTGATGTAGTGAATAATTTGATTTTCATAGAGCAGGTATAATATTCATTAATATTAATTATTTGAATTGTTATATTCACTAAGGTGCCGTGGTTTGGGGTGGAATGTTAGTTATGTCATCATTAACCCGCAGGCTGCATTTTGCTAACGAGGCAGCAATCTGTTCTGCAAAATATTTGACTGTATCACTGCATATCAAATGACTAAAACGATATAACTTAAGAAATCACCTCTGTGCTGTGCGAAAGCGCTTACTAAGCAGCGCAGCAATGATGACGTAAGCATGCCCAGGCCCGAATTTAATGTGAGTGCGGGCCATTGGGGGAGACAAGCGTGCTTTGGCCCGGTTCAAGGCAACTGTACATAGTGTGAGTACGGCCTTATACATGGTTTACACTCTGTAACATACAATTGTTATGTGCTTTCTTTCCTCTCCAATGTTTTTTTAAAGGTTGCCAGCCACCACCAGTGTTTTTAATGATTTTCATCTAATTTTCATGACCCCCACAATATTTTGTTGCACGAATATCTGCACAAAAAATATTTCAAAATAGACACCAAATGTTCTGCTTTTACACTCAAAAAAAATTTATTCTAGCTTCATGTATTACATGGTTATAGGTGTGGTTAAAATCACACATATGAAAAATAAAAATAAATTGATTCTGTCTTTTTTCTTTATTTCTTTGATGTTTGTGATTATACATTATTAGTTCATGACATTATAAGTACATAGATTGCTATAGAAACAGTGTTCTATGAGCACATATGAGTGCACATAAGTACTGACTGTTCCAATCTAAAAAAAAAAAAATTTGATCATGATCGGAGCAGTCAAACAAAATTTGTTACATAATAAATGCCTACTGAAGTGGTTATGGTTTTTTGTAAGAATATCCATATTTAAAATTAAATGAAAACCTGATTAATCTTTTTATTTTTATCTTTTTTTTTCTTAGAGGGAGCATCGTCACCACTTTCTTTAAGCCAGGTTTTAGCATTTGCTTCAGGTTCAACCTCCATTCCAAGGCTGGGTTTCCCTGTTCAACCAGCACTTGAGTTCCTGCATCAACAGGATGATGAGCATGCCAAAATTTACCCTGAAGCAAATACATGCACTATTGTTTTGAGGCTGCCAATGCATCGATTGTTTGAGGACTTTGAAACTTATATGAAAGAGGGCATTTTGCAGGCCCCCACATTTGGGGTTATGTAGTTCAGTTTATGGCAACCCCTATTGTTCTTTTTTGTGTCTAGTGTTCTTTGTAACCCCATTTTATATTGTTCTTTTTTGTGTCTAGTGTTGTTTGTAACCCCATTTTATATTGTTCTTTTTTGTGTCTAGTGTTGTTTGTAACCCCATTTTATATTGTTCTTTTTTGTGTCTAGTGTTGTTTGTAACCCCATTTTATATTGTTCTTTTTTGTGTCTAGTGTTGTTTGTAACCCCATTTTATAGTGTTCTTTTTTGTGTCTAGTGTTGTTTGTAACCCCATTTTATATTGTTCTTTTTTGTGTCTAGTGTTTTTTGTCATGCAAAAACATTTTTTTTGTGTAGTAATTGTGGTAAATAAAATACTTTGTTCATAGCACCTGCTGTTTTTGTGTACACTAAAAAAATACATTTTGTGTTTAAGCACTCAAAAACAGTCAATTTGTGATCATAAAATTTAAATAATTAATATACATATAGTCCAGTCTTGTTTAATGACTGTCATAGTTTACATCAGGTAATACTGATAAAGTACATTGTTATATTGGTGACATGAAATTTCTACCAACATTTTCAGCACATTAAAAATGTATTTGAAACATTAATCTAAATTTTTTTTGCAGTGTAAATTATTTAATTTGACTCATAAAAGCCCTATAGTGAAATATTAAAATTTAATGTATTTAACAAATATAAGACATGAAGATTTAAAATATTCCACACTTAAGGTTAAAATGGTAAAGGCAAAAAATAGAGATGAAGTAAATATTCGAAATATGCAGACTGAAGAATGTGTAAGAATATTGATACAAAATAATGAAATAAAGGGCTCAAGGAAAAACCTGTCTTCTACCTGTTTATCTTTAGGTAGACCTTCCTTATCATCAAGGTTGAACTAGGAAATCTTGGGCTTAAAAAGGTTGGTGACTACTGGGTTACACTATTCAACAAATAATTGCACTTTTTGAGCAACATGACACAAGCAATTGATAATGTAAGAAAAGGACAATTACATAATTTTATAAATTTGCCTAACCATTTGCTACAGGGATGTTGCTAGGGTCGAAAGGGATAAGGGGCTTAGCCCCTAAAAAGTATCCCCTAACCACACAAAAAAGACGTTCTAATTCACCCCACTAATATACCCTCACTTACATAAGGTGATGTACTGTAATGTTAATAATAGGATTATAAATGGTTTAATAATAAATAAAGGGTTTTTGAGTTGACAGTTTACCAATCAATTGTGAAGCTTTGTGACTTGTAACACCAAAAAGGAAAAAAACATTGATAAATGAACCCACTTTTTAATTACTAGTCTGTTATAAGCCATATCACACCACTTAAGTTTTTTTGTTACTTTTTTTGAAAATGTAATTTTCTGCATGTCTTCAAAATTGAAAATATTATTTATTTTCTAGAGTGAGTTGTTATGCAATGTGATACAAAGCTACAAACATGTTGGACAGAGTGATTACCTTAGGTGTGTTGTCAAGATACTGAAATATTTTAATTCAATACCATGCAAAATATTGATATTGAATAGGCTACTCTTTTTGATATAATAACTTTATAAAAAAATAGTACAAAAAATTACAATAAAGATCTATATGCTAAAAATATGTTTACTACAAATTACTTTAGAGGGATTTTTTTTTTCAGTTTTCCTCAAAATGGTTGATGTGGGCATTGTAGCACTTTAAATACATGTAATGCCCGTTTCATTCATACTTGAGCAGAAATTATATATGCCTCACAAAGAAGATGAACAGTCCAGAAAATCCCTAATATGGATGAAGCCATCAGCTATTGCTGTAGTTGAATAAAAATAAGATCTGAAAAAACATGACAAAACTTTGATCATTTACACGACTGCGACAATGAATGTTTTATACAGAAAGAATTATTATCCCCCTTTGAATTTTCTTTTCTTTTTTAAATATTTCCCAAATGATGTTTAACAGAGCAAGGAAATTTCCACAGTATGTCTGATAATAATATTTTCTTCTGGAGAAAGTCTCATTTGTTTTATTTCAGCTAGAATAAAAGCAATTTTGCATTTAAAAAAAAAAAACATTTTCAAGTCAAAATGATTAGCCCCTTCAAGCTATTTTTTTCCGATAGTCTACACAACAAACCATCACTATTCAATAACTTGCCTACCTACCCTGAATTTAAAGCCTGTAATTGTCACTTTAAGCTGTATAGTCTTAAAAATGTCTTGTCAAATATGATTTACAGTTATAATGGTAAAGATAAAATGATTCAGTTATTAGAAATTAGTTATTGAAACCATAATGTTTAGAAATGTGTTGGAAAAAAATCTCCGTTAAACAGAAATTAGAAATTAGGGGAAAAAATTAGGGGTAAATGGGGGGCTAATAATTCTGAGTTCAACTATATGTGTTCTTACAGCCATTTTAGGCATTTTAATAAGAAAGTCGATTTATAATCCCCTGCTAACTGACATAGCATGTTACAGTAGAATGTAGCTATAAAAATAATAAGCTAGATCCATTAATTCACTGTGATTTAATTACAGAAACAAGTGACTGGCCATATCATATCTCGATAACTATGCCTAGATATCTACTTCATATCTAGAAAGCTAGTACAATTTAGATTTTACTGACTAATTCGCATGTATTTACATTGGTATGATCGATTACAGTTATTTTATTTCAACAAAACTACACTCATTTTATACAATGCAAACAAATATTAAGCTTCATCAATCGTTAGAACTATTCACTTTCGCAAAAGAGAAAAAAATATTACCTCATCAACTTAAGCTCCTTAAAACAATGAATAAATGAAGTGCAGTAGCGGAATTTTTTTAAAACCATGTGACAACAGTGCCACTCCCACCTGCCGGTAGAAACAGGTACTGCTGAACAGCTGACGATTTAATTACCCGACACAAACGCGGAATGTTTGTGATGTATGTGGTAATTTTCAGTAACGTTACTTAGATAAAATAAATGTGATACAACCTATTTAAGTGCAACACATTCCAAAAGAGGGCCTTTGTCAGTACATCAGGGGCTGATTTTCTGCTTTTCCTGCAGGTGCTAAACACACTTGATATGTGATGATATGGGATAATTAAGAGAAACCTTGACTCTAAAATGTCGATTCCCTTCCAGGTTTTCTGTACCTGATAATACAAAATTTGTATGTACCTGCAAAAACATTTAGGCTATAAAAGTACAAAATAATAATAATAATTATAAAGTGAGCATGCTCTTGACTTTTGAGGTGTATTTTTTTGTATTATTATGTCAGAACACCTGTCAGTCAAAACTTGACAAACTGTACAACTACATAAAATTATAACTGTACGAATATTGTTTATGTTATTTAAATTGACATTTAATTATGGCATACCAAAATGTTTATATCATTTGTATAAATATTTATAAATATATATACCAGTTGAAATAAAAAGCTGTGAATAAAAATGGTAAAAGAACTCAATTGCAAATTAAACATAACTGAGGACTTAAGTGAAAACAATAATAGAGAACTAATAGGTAAAATAAAGCTGGAATAAGCAGCGGAACAGTAAAGTGGCAGACGACACGCAGACGTCACGTTCTCAGGCAGCTGAACAGAATGTGGCAGACGCAGACGTCACGTTCGGCAGACGCAGACGTCACGTTCGGCAGACGCAGACGTCACGTTCGGCAGACGCAGACGTCACGTTCAGTGAGACGAGTGCACGTTGCAGCGTCAGGTTATTGACCCATTCCGGACGCCATATAAAACAGGTTAGGAAACAGTGCGCGTGTACTACCTACGCCATCCAGTGGTTGTCAATGACTTATAAGAAAATGTTCATGCGAGACTAATTGTTAGTTATTTAATGATTCAAACGTGCCTTTAAATGTTGACAGAATTTAGCAAGAGCTTCACCAAGTGCAAATACACAAGTAGCCTAGAGCAAGATGAAGTTGACTAATTATTTTTTAAAAGTCTACTTTACATATGGTCGATATATAATTAACACATTTACTTGTGTTACAGTTGCAGAAAAATTGGATACTAAACAAAATATAAAAGACGTGTTTGCTACTATTATAAAAACGAATAAACTAATATGCCTTCTTATATAGGTGTGTGTTAAAGAGGAGATTTTGCCCGAACCGAGTAATGATCGATTGAGTTTCCTTCCGTTTAACGGGAAATAGTGCGTGTAGTTTTTTCTGTGATTCCATGAGCGCACGGCGGACTCCGCGGATCTGGGCTCGCACTATATGCCTGCCGGTGCGGCACGAGGCGCAGATGATGTTGGATGGAGACTGACGCCTCGCAGCTTCTCGGTGCTACGTCGGTTTAATTTCAGTTCTGTATCACTGGTGGTACGCTTTGGTTAACCGGCGCCATCCCAGAAGAAAAAAAAAAAAACAGTTGGCATCATCTTTAGAAAATCACTCGTCCATGTCATCCTGTGACTCGGCTTGGATCCTCCCACTAGGGATACGGACTATTTATACCGCGTGCAGCATCCCGAGCCTTCTAGAGATACGCGAATCTGAAAAAACAGACATTCTTGAAGATTTTTCGTTTGGAGGTAAGAAAATCATTATAGAAATGTATTTATTACCATTCCAAACAGTACTCATATTGGACTGTAGATGTGACCTAAATTATGGCAGATTAAATCATACATAATTCTCACAATTTAATGCGTTATCACAAAACCTTTTTTGTTTCACAAGCATTCTTAAAGTCAGGGCTTTTAATGCTTTTACCAGAGGACTGGAAAAACTGCCAATCCAGTGTCATTAATAACTACCACAGAAAGATGTATGCTGTTTATTCTTGTTTATAAATATGCATAGGCCATAAAGACATAATCAGAAGCTATAACCTATTTGTT